>NC_091951.1:282430188-282730188 GCF_031021105.1 Erythrolamprus reginae
GCCTAGAAAGCCTAGAACTACGGCGCCTAAAACACAATTTGAGTATTGCCCACAAGATCATATGCTGCAACGTCCTACCGGTCAATGACTACTTCAGCTTCAACCGCAACAACACAAGAGCATGCAACAGATACAAATTTAATACGAACCGCTCCAAACTTGACTGTAAAAAATATGATTTCAACAATCGAGTTATCGAAGCGTGGAACTCATTACCGGACTCAATTGTGTCAACCCCTAACCCCCAACATTTCTCCCTTAGACTCTCCACGATTGACTTCTCCAGGTTCCTAAGAGGCCAGTAAGGGGCATACATAAGTGCACTGGTGTGCCTTTCGTCCCCTGTCCAATTGTCTTTCCTTTCTTTCACCTATCATATATATTCTCTTCCTTTCATATATCCTCTCCTCTAAGTTCACTTTTACCCTTATATATATTACCACATGTCTATTTTTCTTCCTATGTATTTGTGTATTGGACAAATGAATAAATTAAATAAATAAATACATACATTAGTGCTTTCCAATAGCGGGTTCTAAAACCCTTTACTACTGGTTCGCGCAAGGGTGTGATGCTTTTGTGTGTGCGCAGAAGTGTCCCAGGTGGGTGGGCGGAGCCTCCCGCCACCAGCACTACCGGTTCTTAGAACCTGGCCAAACTACGAGCAACCCATTGCTGGTGCTTTCCCCTTCTCTGGCACATATTTGATTACACATACAATTCAACTCACTTCACCATCTATCAATGCCATACTCAGGGGGGATGTTCAGATTAACCTCTATTGGTCACATAATGCTTTCTTTATGACCTGATGGCAGCGTTCCAGTACATGATGGGCTGCTGCAGAGAGAAAGTCAGGCTATTTTCCAAGGCACCAGAAAGTCAGTCAAGGAACAATGGATGGATACTGACAAAGGAGAGATTCAACCTGGAAATGAGGAGAAAAATTCTGACAGTGAGAGTGATCAACCAGTGGAACAGCCTGCTTTCAGAGGTTGTGAGAGCTACCACTTGGGGAGGAGGGATCTGGAGGCTAAAAACTCATGCAAAGAACATGGTTATTCTAGCGAAGGGAAGAAGGACCAGGGGAGACATGATAGCAGCCTTCAAATATTTGAGGGGCTGCCACAGAGAGGGTCATGCTATTCTCCAAAGCACCTGAAGGCCAGACAAGGAATAGTGGATGGAAACTGATCAAGGAGAGATTCAACCTAGAAATAAGAAGGCACTTTCTGACAGTGAGAGCAATCAACCAGTGGAAAAGCTTGCTGTCAGAAGTTGTGGGAACTTCATCACTGGAGCCTTTCAAGAAAGGACTGGACTGCCATGTGTGGGAAGTGGTGTAGGGACTCCTGCTTGAGCTGGAGGGGAGGGGTTGGACTAGATGACCTACAACAGAGGTCCCCAACCGCCGGTCCGCGGACCGGGACCGGGCCGTTGGGGCTTTTCAGCCGGTCCGTGGCGCCAGGGCCCCCTCGGCCTTTCCGCACCACCAGCGGCGCTCCCCCCGCCAGCCAGCCAAGCCCCGCGCCCGCCGGAACCGGCTCCTCGCTCTCCCCCCGCCGCCCGCCGCGTTTGCAGGAGGTGGGGAGGGTTGGGCGGCCCGCCAAGGCCAGGAGGGACGCCGCTGCCCCCCCTTCCCTCTCTCCGCCCGCCGCTGCGCCTCCTTGACGCCGGGAGGAAATGCCGGCAAAGGCTTTCCTCAGCGGAGGCCGGCGAAGGTGATATTGAATGTCGGGGGAGAACGGGCGTTTGCACGCGCTCCCTATCTCCCTGCTAGCCCACTCGGAATATTCAAAATAAGAAAAACCTTTGCCGGCGAAGGCTTTTCTTATTTTGAATATTCCGAGTGGGCTAGCAGGGGGATAGGGAGCGCGTGCAAACGCCCGTTCTCCCCCGACATTCAATATCACCTTCGCCGGCCCCGCCTCTCCTGCAAACCCCCTTGCTGAGAGCCCGGGGCGAAAGTGCTCTCGCAAAGGTGAGGCGGGCAGGGCGTGCGCGCGTCATCGCTGAGAAGAACGGAGAGAGAACGAGAGTGAGTGAGAGCAACAGACAGCAAGATAGAGAGAAAGTGAGAAAGAGAGAGTGAGAAAGGGGGGAGAGAAAGAGATAGCAAGAGAGAGAACAAGAGAGAGAAAGAGCGTGAGAAAGAAAACAAGAAAGAGTGAGAGAGAGAAAGCAAAAGAGACAGAAAGAAAACAAGAGAGAGAAAGTGAGAAGAAGAGAGAGAAAGAGGGGGAGAGAGAGAGAAAGAGAGAGGGGGGGAGAGAGAGAAAGAGAGGGAGAGGGAGAAAGAGAGAGGGAGAGGGGGGAGAGATAGCAAGAGAGGGAGAGAGGGAAAGGGGGAGAGAGGGGGGAGAGAAAGAGAGAGGGAGAGAGAGAGGAGATAAAGGAAGAGGAGAGAGAGAAAAGAAGAGAAAGAAAGAAAGAGGGATAGAAAGAGAGAGAGAGTGAGAGATGCTCAGTGAGCCTTTCTTTGAAGTTGCCTTTCTTTCTTTCTCTTTCTTGCTTTCTTTCTTGCTCTTTTTCTTTCTCTCTTTTACCTTCCCTTCCTCTATTTCTTCTTTTCTTTCTCCTTCCTACCTTCTTCCCTTACTCTCCCCTTTCATAAGTTTCCTTGCTTCCTTCCTCTGTTCCTGTCCCTTCCCCCTTTCTTTCTTTCTTTCCTTCCTTTCCTCCCTCCATTTCTTGCTTTCCTTTTCCTTCCTCCCTTCTTTCCTCCCTCATTCCCTTCTTTCACTCCTTCCTCTCTTACTCTCCCCTTTCACACCTTTCCTTGCTTCCTTTGCACCCTTCTTTTGTTCCTGTCCCTTCCCTCTTTCCTTCCTTCCTTCCCACCCTCCGTCCATTCATTCACCCATTCCTCTCTTGATCGCCCCTTTTACGGCGCCGCTGACAGCTAGCTCCCCCCCCCCCCGGGCCATGGAAAACTGGTCTAGCTTAAAGCCGGTCCCTGGTGCAAAAAAGGTTGGGGACCTCTGACCTACAAGGTCCCTTCGAACTCTGTTACTGGGTTAACTCTTAAACACTTTCAAATGTAAATCAATTACGGCTAAAGAGAGATTTTCTGAGCTGCAGGATAAGAAAAATCCATTTATTTATTTATTTGGTTGGTTGGTGAATCAACCTGGATTAATTGTTTTCTGGATTAAAAATGAAAAAAGGAGGGTTTCGACGATTTTAAAAATGTTGGCAAAGAACTTAGCAAGAATTGGATATGGAGTGCCATTTGAGACAAAAATATTTAGGGTTCAGGAAGACAAAATAGGAAAAAAAGGAAAAGTGCCATTTACTCTTTCTCTTGCAATTAAGACATTTTTAATTTTGTATTGCAATATTACATTGGCAATTACCAGAAAGTGGCAAAAATAGCAGAGGAGAGGACAGAATGACTAGTGCAACCTACAGAGAGGCTGATAAGGCTACTACAAACCCCTAAAATTTATGTGATCCTGCAGGAAGTCTAACAAGAACATCATTAATTTTATTCAGTGGGCATACATAGAGTTTTACTGAAAACAATGTTTTTTTTAAATTACCAGTAATTAATGTGATGCTACATGTATAATACCATCCTGACAAACCAAAAATACAAAAAGAGTCACTTTTATTGTTCATTTACAGAATGAGGAATCTTACAGTTTTAAATTCCAAAACAGATACATCCTCACTCCGGAAAGTATCTGTATTTGAGCAAAACAAATACATTTTTCAACACATTTTTTCCAATGTCATATATTTGAGACCTCATTTTGAATTCAACTTGGGGGGGGAAATAAATTGTGGGAGAGGTTTCATTACTTCTAATGCATCCCTGTGAGAAGACTGTTTATTTTCCTAAAACTAACGTTTCAGCTTCAAGAATTCCAAAATACATTGGACAACATTTCAATATACACAAGTAACTACACTACATTAGCCAAAATTAACCACTACATTCATTGATAATTGGCATAATAAAGAGTACTTTCCCCTATTTTAAAGACTATAGTGCTACCCTGTTTCCCCGAAAATAAGACGTACCCCGAAAGTAAGGCATGTCAGAGATTTTGCAGAATTTGCTAATATAAGACACCCCCCGAAAATAAGGCGTAGTCAAGTTTACATACGGTACGGTGGAAAAACATGGTACCATTCAAAGCTGTTCATAGCGGTACCGTAATAATGTGGCATCCCCTGCTGGCCCCTTCCATTGCTTTGTACCGTCCAGTACAGCAGACACAGTCTGCTGCTGTCTCACCGCCATTACAGTCTCCACTACAGTGCATAGACTGTAGTTCTTCTGGTGGCCGGAAGCTGCAATAGGGGGAGTATACTGTTGTACCATATAAGTGCCGTCGTTTGTGTGTATGGGTGCCATACTGACAGGTACCGTACCGTAATCAGTGTACCGTACGGTACACTTTCTTTAGGGGTGTCAGCTTTTCTGCCTGTGAATTTGTCTTATTTGAGAAATATAAGGCACCCCCCGAAAATAAGACATAGCACAACTTTTGGAGCAAAAATTAATATAAGACAGTGTCTTATTTTCGGGGAAACATGGTATCATCTGTCATATAAGTAGCTAAGACTGTAGATGGAAATTAATGATATACTGTACATTAATGATCAATATTCCACTAAGAATTGGGGGGGGTTCTTTCTTTCTTTCTTTCTTTCTTTCTTTCTTTCTTTCTTTCTTTCTTTCTTTCCTGTTGGTTGATTAAAAAGTTTTTAAAAAGTACCCATGTTATGTTTTAATAGCTTATTTATAACTCAGGTGTCACTTGAATTTTTGCTCACATTCATAATGAAACATCAAAGATCAAAATTATGTCTGGTCTGCAGTTTGACTAAAATTTTCAATTGGAGACAGTTTATCCTGCACTTTGCCATTTTCACTGTTCTTCTGAAGCATCTTAATTTGATTTTCCAGCCTTAGAGTCCATTCATGCCGGAGCCTGGTAAGAAAGAACATATTGTGAATCTTTAGCTAAATGCTTTTGAAGTCTAGTTCTTTTGTGAATGCCATTGGTGTCCTTTTCTTTCATCACCATTGCACTTGTCATGTGTTAATTTAGCATAGATATCTCTCTGGCCTTCTGACTTGGGATAGACAGAGAATACTAATAGTATAATTCATCATCAGGACGAAGCTTGGTGACATTGCTAGATTCCAGGGGAGTCAAACAACTGGTAAAATGCTGTCATTAGAAATACATGCTATTTCTCCTTTGGGTATTCTCTGGATGAACTATCTCATAGGAAAAATAATATAGTACATGTATTGGAAATGACATCAAGGAAATTTGGGGAAGCAAACTCTTTATAGCATAACATCAGCAAAAAAAAAATACTATAAATTAAATATGTTCATTGAATCAAGAAGATGTTATTGCAGAAGAGACGGAGTAACGACACGGACACGAGCTGGATTTAAAACTGGGACATTTTTATTAAAATAAATCTGCATAATTTATTTAAATAAATTAGCATAATTAACATAATTAACTATGACCCTAACAATGGACCTGCAGGGTCAAACAATTGCTTCCGGGGTGGAAAATGACGTAGAATAAACTTCCGGGGCAACATATGGGCGTAGCTCCATGCTAGACCAGGTGAGGGACCCCTCCCTCACCTGAGACCATGCCATGCACTTGCATGTGGGAGGTCCCGCCGGCTAACCCCTAACAGGGGAATTAAATGTGTGGGACCCAAAGACAGGTTCCCCCCAACTGCTCAGGTTGTCAACACCACGAGATTGGAGAGAACCTGTCAATCATCCCCAAAGATGCCCAACGGAGAACACGCAGTTGCTAAACCACCACCCAGTTTTCCGCCCCTAACCTGCCTACCCAAATGACCAAAGGTAAGCCAATTAGCCTAACAGGTGCAAGCACCCCCTAAACGCTTATCCTTCTCCACAGTGTGGAATAGGCAAAAAAACGGCCCCGGCTAAGAGGCCAGATTGCCAAAAATTCCTATTCGGACCCCTAGGGCGACCCAGAATAGCACACTGCAAAATAGGGAGGGCGGGCGGGTGTCTGCTCTGATGACGGGTCCGGGCGAAAAGGCTGAGCCCGGGCCTGCCCGCCCTTTTATAGGGCTGGCAGGCCCCGCCCGGACACGTCATCGATCAGGCCACCCTGGCCTGATCATCGGCCGAAGTCTCGCGATCTCACGAGACTTCGGCCGAAAAACAACATGGCGGCTACGCCATGTGTCTGGTCTCCCCAAACCCTCCTGCAAAAGGTACCGGTGGGTGAGTACCACCGGCGCTATTTTTATCAAACTATTGATAGGTTCCAATATACCTCCCTGGACTACTAATGTAATGTGTGCATAGAAAAGATCTTATTTGAAAGGGAAAATATTCCTCTTTGTAAACATCATATTTTTTGAATTGTCCATCAGCCATTGCTTCTCAATGTGTTAGGAGATGACCAATCTAGATGGAAGTATTCCACGTGATGGGATAGGGAGATCAGAACTTTTATACACCCAATCCCTGGAATCTGGCTGTGCATTTGAGAGTTTCAGTGTTTGTAAAAATAGATTGGCACTCTGTTGTGGCAAAACATGCCATTGGCAAGGTATCCAATATTTTTTCAATAGTAATGAGCACTTACTCATTACTTTGGTGGAGCAGTGGTTAGAATGCAATACTGCAAGCTAACTTACTACTCACTCCAGAAGTGCTATTCCGAACTTCTCAAAGTTGACTCAGCCTTCCATCCTTCTGAGGTCAGTAAAATGAGGACCTAGGTAATTGGGGGCAATATGCTAACATTATAAACTGCTTAGAGAGGGCTATAAAAGCACTGTGAAGCAGCCTATACGTCTATTGCTATAGCTATTTATATGTTTGAACTTGTAATGAGAAAAGAAACCATAGCTAAAGCTAATGTATATAAGAGTAAGGATGAAGCTGTTCATGTCAGATTAGTTTTCCGCTGAACTCCGAACATAAAGTAAACAACATTTTAGGCTAGGATAAAGACATCACCCTTTGGAACCATTCTCCTTGCATACGCTGAAGAAAAATTGTATTGAGAGGAGAGTATACAAAAACCTCTGTGGCCATTGTCCTTATTGACAGATAGAGGTAAGCAGTATGATAAGTGACTTGCTTTGTACTAAGCAGGTTCCAAATTCTACCTGGTTGAACACAAGATCTAGTTTTTAATTAAAACAAATAACAAATAAAACAATAACCCAACCCAAAACAGCAACAGGAGACTGACAAGTTTCAAAGCAAAGAATCTAACATTAAATGCATTTACAAGACTGTTTCTGGATTCCACATGCATCGAAAGCTATTTTTAGAAACAAAAATGGTAGATTGGGTTACACCCAGGGATGTTCAAAAACTCAGATTTGGAAATAGAAGTTTCCCTCTAGACTAGGCTGAAGAAAACCTTCCAAATTCGAAGAGGTACAAGAGTCCCAAGATGGTCTGGCCTTGAAAGAAGCCTTTTTTATCTAGAACACTGATGGCAAACCTGTGGTATGTTTCACAGGTGGCACATGGAGCCATATCTGAGGGCACACTCTGTGTCAGCTCCAGTGCGCATGCACTCACTGGCCAGTTGATTTTTGGCCTTAGGGAAGGCTGTTTTTGCCTTCGAGTATGAAAAATAGCCTAACAGGCAAACTGGAAATTCAGAAAAATGGACGGGAAGCTTCCTGAACCCTCTGGAATGCAAAAATGGCCAACAGGCAAACCGGAAGTCCATTTTTCTGAACTTCCGGTTTTCCTGTTGGGCTGTTTTTTTACATTCCAGAGGTTTCAGGGAATCCTGAGGGTGAAAAACAACCCAACAGGGAGGGGGTCCATGTGGGGGACAGTGTGGCAGACATGAGGGGGTTGTGTGCTGGCATGTGGCGAGCGCAAGCAAGCATGCACTCCCATTTTTGGCATGCAAGAAGAAAAAGGTTCGCCATCAGTGATCTAGAACATCATGTCTGTAAGAGCTGAAAACACTTCTGAGTCAGGAGATTTACTTTTGGAAACTACTGGATTGGGCCCAGACTTTTGAGGGATGTGAATTTTGCGCATCCCTGATTGCAGCTTGGTGATTTGTTTGAAAGTGTGATTGGTTGCTTAGGAAATAAAACTAACATAAAAAGAAGTAGAAAAGAATATCCTGTTAAATTGTAGGGAATGACAAAAAACAGCCTTATCTGGTAAATCAGTGTTCTGTGATTGCCCATACTCAACATGACAGCTGTTTTGTGAAGAACAATACTCCCTTGGCGGCTTTTTGTGAGGGAATTCATGATATGTTCCCTTAATTCCAGTCATGCTTACTAGACTGAAAACATTGTGTGTCCCTGCTGCAAAGTTTTAGTAGGTCTCTGTGATTTGAACATAAAGTTCTGCTGAGGGATTATCAGTGTCTTTGGCTGAACATATAAGTTTCTTTGAAACTGGGAGTTCAGTTAGCGCATTAACCCCACTGTACTTTATCCAAAAGTCTTCAGAGGCTCTCTTTGCACAGAGAGCCACAATCTACTTCTAACCCTTAAAAATGCTGGATGAACTTCTGGCAGACGGATAAAATAATAGCTCAGTATCGCTATTTGCTCTCTGATTGATTCATTTAATGTTTCAGTAAACATAGTATGGCTTTTGATCTACAAATAGCAAATGTGGTATTCTCAAATATCATTCTAACCAGTTAGCAGTTTTTAAATTCAAACCACACTCTTGCAATCTCCCTTCTCAAATATTCTTTATTATTTATACAATTCCAGGAGACACTAAGAGATATACTTTCATTTAGACTGTTGGTTGCTTATTCATTAGTATCAACTACGGTCAAAAGGGAAGAGAATCTCCTCAATTCAAAGTATACTTTTAAGAACTTCCCAAAATTGGTGTAGGAAACTGTTGAGCAGTGGGAATAATAAAGTTTTTAACAGATATATAAAAGAAACTGACAGGCATTATTTAGGTGCAATTTTGCATGGGGATGCAACTTTTTAAACAAACAGACAATGGCCTTGCTTAGTCTCCAGTGTGATAGCAAATTCTTTCTTGAGCCTTATAACATTCAAGTTTCATGCTTATCTTATTTTGTAAGCCCGGAGGTCCATAAAAGTTAATAATCTGGTTTCTAATTTCCAACAGTTTTCTTACTCAGTTAAAGCAGCTTCTGTTTGTTTTATGTTTTCAGTTTTATTTTGATGATAGTTATAAGTTTACTTTGTTGTGAAGTAGCAGGCATGGCTGTTCTTTTCAACATTACACTTCTTCCCTCCTCAAGAAATTCTCTAACTGCCCATACTTAATGTTTTGAAAAAGCTCAGGATGAGGAATTTGTTCACAATGTTTGTTTTTTTCCCTTTGGTTTTAATAGAAACAGAGAAACCAAGGGAGGATTAAATAAAAGACAAATATTTCCACATATTTTTTTAGGTTTTGTTTTGTTTTGTTTTTTTAATATTAGATTTGTGCCAGTATTATATTGTTTTTATCGTTGTTGTGAGCCGCCCCGAGTCTTCGGAAAGGGGCGGCATACAAATCTAATATATTATTATTATTATTATTATTATTATTATTATTATTATTATTATTATATTTCTTAGTAACCGTACAGCTAAGGCTGCCGAAAGCACATGTACGTGTGCTATCGCACATGCGCAAGTCCCCACACCCATAATTCAATGCCTGGGGACAGTGAAAATGGCCTCCCTTCCAGAGGCTTTTTGGAGGCCCATTTCCAAAACTCTGATGGGCCCAGTAGGCCCGTTTTTCGCTTTCTCCAGGTTCCAGAGGCAAAAATGCCCTACCCCATCCCCCTGGAGACACTCTGGAAGCCAAAATTGCCCTCCCAGAGCCTCCGGGCAAAATCAGCTGGCCAGCACGCACATTCACATTAGAGGTGAACTTGGGTAATAGCCTGCGTGCTGTCAGATATGGCTCCGCATGCCACCTGTGGTACCCGTATCATAGGTTCTCCATCACTGAGCTAAGGCAACTGGAAGAGATCATAGGAGAAGTTCAGCAAAAAGCTCTCCTTTGTGGGTGGAAGGAAGTAAATTATTTTCCTCAGGTGAAAAAAAATGGTTATAAAAAATGAAGAAGACATATTTGGCAATGGCTACTAAAAGAAACGGAGAATAAAACTTTCATCAGAGAAGCAGCTGTTAAGAATTAGCACATTTCCCATTCAATCTTACTATCTCTGTGGGTCCTGTTGATTAAGAAGTGTCATCTTTCTGAACCCGGAAAACTTGCTTTATCTGTTGTACTGACTGCCCTTTGGAACATTATTGCTCCTGAAATTAGATTAGCACCAACCCTGCTGTCTTTTCCCAAGTCTGAAGACCTGGATATGTTGTCAGGCATAGCAGTTAGACTCTTAATTGAAAGCAGTAAAGTTGTTGGTTTGTAGTTAACTGATTTGTCCTTAGTTGCTATTACATTTATTGGTTTTTCCGTTTTGTATTTGGAATATAAGTGCCTTTAGCCACCCTGAGATGGTAGCCATATAAATTGAATGAAGGAATCAAGTTCCCCCTTCTTCTGTGAACACCCTCTTCCTATTTCTATTTTTTAATATTCATATACTGTGTATTTTTTGCTGAAAAAGGCATGAAAGGCAAAGTACAGAAGAGGAAATAAGGGTATTAAAAGAACATATGGGATCTTCATTGGCTTCCAAATAGCCTTGGAAGTTGATTGGTAAAAATTAAATGAGAGTGTTGTTAGCAATTTGTAAATTGTAATCAGACATTTTCCTGTAGTTTTGACCCTAGTTATGTGTTGTCATTGTGGCTGGATTGGAGGAGAATGGAGATGGGTTTAAAACATACAAGAGGAGAACAGCTCCAGGAATAGCACAGCGAATCTCTGGGGAGAACGGAGAGAGGATGATGCTTGGACTGATTCCAGGAACTAAGAGCTAAAGTGAGCCAAGAGTTCCTGCCAACAGCAAAACAATTTGCACATGAGTTCTACCATGTCTTAGTGTTATATTCCAAGGAAAATAGCAGCTTTGCTACTGTTGTAATAAATAGCAAAGTCCAAAATAAGCTTGCTTCCTAATGTAGGCAACAGGATGAGGTCAACCAGATGTGGAACAATTACCAGAGTAGTAAAGAGCAGTGCCATTGTTTTCATAATTACATAATAAAATTATAATACAATTATAATTGTATTACAATAGCGAAGCGTCTGTGGCTATGTCTTTGGGAGTTGGCTCCATTTAACTTAGTAGACACACTCAATATACAGGCAGTTCTTGATTTACGACCACAATTGAGCTCAAAATTTTTGTTGTTAAGTGAAACATTTGCTAAATGAATTTTGCCCCATTTATCTATTGATTGATTGATTGGATTTATATGCTGCCCCTCTCCAAGGACTTGAGGCGACATTTGTTAACTGAATCATTTTATTTATTTATTTATTATTTAGATTTGTATGCCGCCCCTCTCCGAGGACTCGGGGCGGCTCACAACAGAGAAAAACAAATCATAAATAATCCGAGTAAGTTTAAAACATTTAAAATTTAAAAGAAAACCCCATATACTAACAGACACACACACAAGCATACCATGCACAAATTAAACATGCCCAGGGGGAGATGTCTCAATTCCCCCATGCCTGACGGCACAGGTGGGTTTTAAGGAGTTTACGGAAGGCAGGAAGAGTAGGGGCAGTTCTAATCTCCGGGGGGAGTTGGTTCCAGAGAGCCGGTGCCACCACAGAGAAGGCTCTTCCCCTGGGGCCCGCCAACCAACACTGTTTAGTTGACGGGACCCGGAGAAGGCCCACTCTGTGGGACCTAATCTGTCGCTGGGATTCGTGCGGCAGGGGGCGGTCACGGAGGTATTCTGGTCCGATGCCATGAAGGGCTTTAAAGGTCATAACCAACACTTTGAATTGTGATCGGAAATTGATCGGCAGCCAATGCAGACTGCGGAGTGATGGTGAAACATGGGCATACCTAGGTAAGCCCATGACTGCTCTCGCAGCTGCATTCTGCACGATCTGAAGTTTCCGAACACTTTTCAAAGGTAGCCCCATGTAGAGAGCATTACAGTAGTCGAACCTTGAGGTGATGAGGGCATGAGTGACTGTGAGCAATGAGTCCCGGTCCAAATAGGGCCGCAACTGGTGCACCAGGCGAACCTGGGCAAACGCCCCCCTCGCCACAGCTGAGAGATGGTTTTCTAATGTGAGCTGTGGATCGAGGAGGACACCCAAGTTGCGGACCCTCTCTGAGGGGGTCAATGATTCCCCCCCAGGGTGATGGACAGACAGATGGGGTTGGGAGGCAGAACCCACAGCCACTCTGTCTTATCCGGGTTGAGCTTGAGTCTGTTGACACCCATCCAGGCCCCAACAGCCTCCAGGCACCGGCACATCACTTCCACCGCTTCGTTGACTGGGCATGGGGTGGAGATGTAAAGCTGGGTATCATCGGCATATTGATGATACCTCACCCCATGTCCTTGAATGATCTCACCCAGCCGTTTCATGTAGATGTTAAATAGCAGGGGGGAGAGGACCGACCCCTGAGGCACCCCACAAGGGAGAGACCTCGGAGCCGACCTCTGACCCCCCACTAACACCGACTGCGACCGGCCAGAGAGGTAGGAGGAGAACCACTGAAGAACAGTGCCTCCCACCCCCAACCCCTCCAGCCGGTGCAGAAGGATACCATGGTCGATGGTATCGAAAGCCGCTGAGAGGTCAAGAAGCACCAGGACAGAGGATAAACCCCTGTCCCGGGCCCGCCAGAGATCATCCATCAACGCGACCAAAGTGGTTTCCGTGCTGTAACCGGGCCTGAAGCCCGACTGCTGGGGACCTAGATAATTGGCTTTTTCCAAGGACCGCTGGAGCTGGAGTGCCACCACCTTCTCGACAACCTTCCCCATAATTAGTAACCTTAAATTAGTTAAGTGAATCTGGTTTCTCCATTGACTTTGCTTGTTAGAAGGTTCCAAAAAGAATTCACATGGCCCCAGGACACTTCAACCATCATAAATATGAGGCTGTTGCCAAGCCTCTAAATTTTGATCACATCATGACAGGGATGCTGCTATGGTCATTTGTAAAGCAGTCATGTCACTTTTTTCATTGACATTGTAATTTCATACGGTCACTAAATGAACTGTTGTAAGTCGAGGACTACGTATAGTCCGTATCACCATTTTAGTTGATTGGACTGGCAATATATTTGGCATTTTTGTATTCTGGGTCTCAAGTGATCATGTCTGTGAAATAGAAGTACAGTGATCCCCCGCTCGTTGCGAGGGTTCCGTTCCAGGACCCCCTGCAACGAGCGGGTTTTCGCGAAGTAGCGCTGCGGAAGTAAAAACACCATCTGCGCATGTGCAGATGGTGTTTTTAACTTCCGCAGCGCTAGCGAGGAGCCGAAGATTGGGGGCGGCGCGGCTGTTTTAAAACGTCGCCGCTGACATGGGGGGCTCGCTAGCACCCCCCCGAACCCCCAACCCGGGTTTGGGGGGGTGCTAGCAAGCCCCCCATGTCGGCGGTGACGTTTTAAGACACCCGCGCGGCTTTCCAATGAGTCCCGAAGACAAACGCGGAAATTTGACGTTTGTCTTCGGGACTCATTGGAAAGCTCCGATCGTTTTAAAACAGGCGCGCCGTTCTCCGCTGACTCCTGGCGAACTTCCCCGCTTTAGGAGTCAGCGGAGAACGGCGCGCCTGCTTTAAAACGATCGGAGCCGGCCGGCTCCGATCGTTTTAAAACAGGCGCGCCGTTCTCCGCTGACTCCTGGCGAACTTCCCCGCTTTAGGAGTCAGCGGAGAACGGCGTGCCTGCTTTAAAACGATCGGAGCCGGCCGGCTCCGATCGTTTTAAAACAGGCGCGCCGTTCTCCGCTGACTCCTGGCGAACTTCCCCGCTTTAGGAGTCAGCGGAGAACGGCGCGCTTGCTTTAAAACGATCGGAACCAGCCGGCTCCGATCGTTTTAAAACAGGCGCGCCGTTCTCCGCTGACTCCTGGCGAACTTCCCGGGCGAAGGGCGAAGGGCGGGCGAGCGGGTGCTGGGGGGGGGCTTCGCCCTCCCGCCAGCAAGAGGGGGAAGACCCAGGGAAGTCGCCCAGCAGCTGATCTGCCCGGCGCCATCTACGCATGCGTGCCCATAGAAAAAAGGGCACGCATGCGCAGATGGTGTTTTGACTTCCGGGTTCAAAAATCGCAAATTACCCTGTTTGCAATGGTCGGGGACGCAATAACCGGGGGATCACTGTACAGTAATACCTCGTCTTACAAACTTAATTGGTTCCTGGAGGAGGTTTGTAAGGCGAAAAGTTTATAAGACGAAACATTGTTTCCCATAGGAAACAATGTAAAATGAATGAATGTGTGCAAGAAAAAAAAACGCAAAAAACCACCGCTGCCCGGCTGTCATTTTTTGAAACAGCCGGGCGCTTCTCAGCGTTTTCCCAATGCCAAACCCGGAAGTTCGGCAAAAGTTCGGATTTGGGTGGCCGCCGAGAAGCCCCGCTGCCTGGCTGTCACCTTTTGAAACAGCCGGGGGGCTTCTCGGCGTCCTCCCGAACCCGAATGCCAAACCTGAACTTTTGCCGAACCTCCGGGTTCGGCGTTTGGGAGGCCACCAAGAAGCCCGCTGCCTGGCTGTCACCTTTTGAAACAGCCAGGGGGCTTGTCGGCATTCTCCCGAACGCTGGACCCGGACGTTCGGCAAAAGTTCGGGGTCAGCGTTCGGGTTCAGGAGGACACTGAGAAGCCCCGCCGCCTGGCTGTTAGCTTTTCAAAAGAGCCACGGAGCTGTCAGGCCGGTCAGGAGGCTGGAAAGGAGGTGGGGAATCCCAATAGGGAATTCCATGGGCGGAGCTTTGACGTCACAAAGACGTCCTTCCTGGCTGGCCACGTTTCGGCGGCCACCCGAACCCGAACTTTTGCCGAACTTCCAGGTTCAGTGTTCGGGCGGCGGGTTCGTAAGGCGGAAAAAGTTCGGAAGAAGAGGCAAAAAATTTCCGAACCCTGGGTTCGTTTCTTGGATTGTTCTATGGCGAGGGGTTCGTATCACGAGGTACCACTGTAATTCTTGACCAGTTGCAACAAATCTGCTTGGAAGGGACTTGTGGAGAGGCCCTCAAAAACACTAATATTGAATGTCATTTATATGATTTTATTTGGCTAAGCTTGTCTTGGTAATCTGCACGTTTCCTTCATCAAATAGAGCTATATGTTTATGATAGCACATTATTTTAATGTTGCCAGCTTCCAGATGACCTAAAGGTCATAGAATAAACGGTGATGCCTTGCAGAAATATGCAAAGGATCATCAGTGTGGATAAATAAATCAAGCGGCTTTGGAAAAAGACAGTATATCGGCAATTCTATTGTCAGCCTTTGGACTACTGTATCATTTATGTAAAGCATCCCAAACAGCGACAGGTTGCACTTACCTGCAAACTGGTGCGCTGCATGCACATCCTCTTGATTCAGGTGTGCCTGTGCTCGCACCTATGCATGCATCTCTCACATGATTTTGCTTCTGCACATGTGCAGGAAGCAAAAACATGCCAAAATCTTACAAGAAGACGCTTGCACATGGGTAATTTCAGCATTTTTTTGCTTCGACACATATGTGGAAGCAAAAATTCACCAAACTTTCGTGCACCTGAGTTTCCCCTTATGAGATTTTGTTTCTGCACATGTGCAGGAAGCAAAAAAGCCAAAAAATTCAAGAAAAAAAATGGCGCCACTCAATGGACCGGCACGCAATTGCGCGATCTGGCAGCCACTACCGGTACGGAGTCATCTAATGCACCAATAGGAACTCATCAGTGATCCCAAAGATATATTTTTCCAAGTTTAGACTAATGAATTTTGTTTCTAAAGTGAGTTACTAAATTGCACATAGACTGATCAAAATATTAGATGTATCCAGTTCGAAACCTGTAATGCATCTTTGCTAAGTAGATTGCATTTAATGCAGATAAAATCACTCACTTATTTAACGCACTTTGGTGCAATCGAGAATCTTCATTTTCTTTTTGCTTGGTGCATGTTACAATTATTTCTTCCCAAAATTTCATCAAGCTATGAGCATCACAGATTACTATGGGATGGCGTTTCGAGCCAATGTAGCTGTCCATTTTCTAAAAAACAAATAAAAAGTACAAAGGAGACATCAATATTCTTTTCTAACTGCTAAAAGAATAATCCATCCAAACAACATATTTTTCTGAAAATAATTTTCTACATTAGAGTCTGCTTAGATAAATATTTAAGCTAGAAGTTTCTGAGTTCTTAGTTTTGTTTGCAGAGAAATTAACCTATATATTGTTCTACAATTACAATGAGTAATACTGTGGAACAAATAGAAAATGGGCTATACTACCAGATATCTATAGATTGAGTGAATGAGAATTGAATGTTTTTAAACTTTTAGAATGTTTTTTAAGCCTTTTAACTGTTATTAATTGGATCAAATTGTTTTATTATGTATTCTATGTTTGTTGTGAGCTGCCCCGAGTCCATGGAGAGAGGCGGCATACAAATCCAACCAACCAACCAACCAACAAACAAACAAACAAACAAACAAACAAACAAATAAATATTGCTGAACATCTGAACATCCTAAACATATTCTAATATCAGTTGACTTGACTGGTGTTTCACATATAATTATCAAAGTGCATAAAAAGATTAGTAGCCTGTTCATGACAACTTGTGACTTAGTTCCTAAAATATTGTGGAGAGGTCTTTTTAAATTCTTATTCACATTTTATATGACACACCATTTTTAAAACTTCAGATTGTGTCTCTTTGATATTTATGAGCAATTTTTTTTACATCTATGAAGAAGAATAAGGTTATTGCTGCAGTCATAAACAGAATAATGAATACATTAAAATAGTTTCTTTAAACTTTAAAATTTATAGGATATTTAAAATTGCGTTCAGTAGAAGGCCATCCAGGATGAATTGTGTATTAGCCATTAAATAAAATAAAATAAGAATAGTAATGCAATATTTTTTTTAAATTCCCTTTCTGTTCTGAATATTTCAGGAATTATTTGGATTGCAAGTATTTCTCTGTGGTGGCTCCAACCCTCTGGAATCAGCTCCCTCCAGAGATTAGAACTGCCCCCACCCTCCTTGCCTTTCGTAAACTCCTTAAAACCCACCTCTGTCGTCAAGTGTGGGGGAACTGAGACATCTCCCCCTGCCTATGTAGTTTTTGTGCATGATATGACTGTATGTATGTTTTATATATTGGGGTTCCTTGCTTTTTAGACTTTTTTAAATGTACTATTGCTATTTTAGATTTTAATTTTTAGATTTGTCATTATGTATTGTTTTTATCACTGTTGTGAGCCGCCCCGAGTCTACAGAGAGGGGCGGCATACAAATCTAATTTATAATAATAATAAAATAATAATAATAATAATAACAACAACAACAACAACAATAATAATTATTATTATTATTTGTTTTATTTATTTATTTATTTATTTATTTTGTCACATAGGTATTGGTAGTATACAAAAATATAATAATACTTATATACATGATACTAGTAAAAGAGAAACATTAGGACAGGGGACGGAAGGCACGCTGCTGCACTTATGCACGCCCCTTACTGACCTCTTAGGTCAATAGTAAATAGAGACTATTGTGCAGTAACTACAGGTTGAAAATTCGTGTAACATACTCTTACTTCCTAACAAGAGTGGTCCTGTGCTTTTCTCTGAAATAATCTATTTTGTTTTCAATCTCCCCACTTTTTGTGTGTGTTTTTCTTTCTCCAATGACAATCAACCATCCTAGGCAATTAAGCATGTGCAGACATCAGCACTTCTGTAAAACTAGAGCTTTATTCACACATGTTAATATCTCCCCCTTGTGTCTGCACATCTGCCAACACTAACCATCTGGTATCATTTGATCTGTAAGATGCTTCCAGATATAGTTCTATACCAGCAGCTGAAGAATTGCTCAACATTTCTGTTTTTCCTTCCCAAAAACCCACATTTTGTTTGGAAAAAAAATAAGATGGAGTAGCATTGAAAAATATAGACGGATTCAAGTAGGTATTGACATTATCTAAAACCTTAATGCTACACAAAAAATGGGGCATTTTTGCACTTTCAAAAATATCTCATTCAGCGATACCAATGGCATCTGTTTTCTTCAAAATCATTTGTGGCATCTGGAGGTATATGTTTCTTTCTCTTAATATAGCTTTTGTTTATATTGCTTCCGTTTTTGTGACAATTGTCCAAAATAATAAAGTGAATCCAGAAACTTAACAGAAAAGAAGAAATCCATAATTTCATTTAAAGTTCCAATTAAAATTTTATTCCCCATGGAAAATACTTAAAGGAACTCAAGTATAACACTTTTTAACCAAAACATCTGCATAATATCTTTGGTTTTTGGCTTTTTTAAAAAAATTGTCAGTAACATGTAAAAGATTTAATTTCAGACAGGTGAGCCATTCCTAAAACAAATGGCTGGGTTTTTTTTCCAATTCAGTCCTTCTAAATTAATTAGATAAGTGGAAATACAGAAAATATCTTAAAGTATATCTGCATGTCTTACATTTAAGGGTAGCAGTTTGTTTTAAGTATAAACCCACAGTGGGTAAATGAAACAATCCCTAATATGGTAGCTCTTAAACATTGATGAATGGGAAAAACTACTTTGTCTAAGCTGAATTTTCTGATTAAATTTCCTTCACTAACTTCCTTTCCACTCTAAAATGGAAATCTAACATCCTTGATAACCTGGGAGTTAATGTTTAACATATTATATATTTAATATGCATTTTTAAAGGCAAGATGGTTTATTGTAATCTTGTAAGATTCTACACAAAAGTAAACCTTACAGAATTCAGTACACAGTTGCAGTTATGCCAAATGCTCATAACTGCAACTTACAGCTCAACCTCCCTTGACAAAATTCCCATTTAATTAGTAATATATACTACTGAAAAAATATTGGTATACTTTTATTAGGACTAATATTCCAGATTCTACAGAATTTCTTTTTCTAGATGAAGTAGGTATTTTACAAAAAAAAAATAGAGTTAGTTTCCTCACAATTTCTTTCAACATTATTTTTATCTCGCAAAATATGTCAAGATAGAAAACTGAGGAGTCTGTGGTTATCAAATTGCATCTCAAATCAATTTTAGCTCATTTATGGGCAATTCACTACAGATTTAATCAGACATATGAATACTACAATTAATGGATCTTGTTTCTAGATTACCGTAGATGCAGACTTGGAATGAAGCAATTATATGACAACATTGAGTTATTTATTTATAATGATTTCATTAAAGCTTAACAAAAAAGTTCCAAATTCTTATTAGTATGCTGAAACTGTCATTTTTCTAAACATATCCTATGGAGACATTAAGCATGAGATGACAAAGTTTAATTTATTGTTTAGTAACAATATAGCCAAGTAATTCGAACATCAAAGCATTTAAGAAAATCAATATGTTAATAAAATCCAAAAATGTGTGAAACAATATGTACTAAATTGTATTATTAATTGTATAAAAAGTTTAGCAAGAAATCTATTACTGTGCTAAACATTGCAGTTTAAAATAATAATAATTTTTAAAAAAATTAAATGCTTACTTTAATAATAGAAAGTTTCTTCTTCTTTGATCTGGCCTTTTGGAAATAATTTTGAGATGTGCTAGCTTTACCTTTAGGGTCTTCTCTTTCTACAAACTCAAAGTGGTTTGGGTGAGCTTCAAATATTTTTTTCTTCCGTCACTCATTTTTTATTTGGGTTTGATGACATGGCTATTTTTGAATCATTTCAACGGAGGGGAAAGAAATTAATCTCCTTCTATGATCTACACCATGAGGTGGGGTTGCCAGACAGCTAGTACAAACCATCAGCTCCGAATGCTACATTTGATCTATGGTATAATTTTCTGGCAAGAGTCACTGATGTCATAATTTGGCTCAAGGGAAACAGTTATTCTTTGACAAATGCAGCATCTTAGGAACATGTTACCATGTGACTATCAAGAATAGGACACCAGCATTTGAACAAATAGAGACCTAAATAGTGATGGGTGAACCAAACTCGCACAATTCGGGTCCGTCCTGAATTTTGCAGTGTTCGGTATGCCGAACCCGAACCCGAACTTTTTTGAAACTTCGGGCAAAGTTCGGGGTCGCGTTTGGTGTTTGGTCGCCTCGGTTGGCCAGGAAGTGACATCTCTGTGACGTCAAAGCCCCGCCCCCACTCCCCAGCCTCCCCACGATTGGATTCCGGGGGCGGGGCTTTGACGTCACAGAGATGTCACTTCCTGGCCAACCGAGGCGACCGAACACCAAACGCGACCCCGAACTTTGCCCGAAGTTTCAAAAAAATTCGGGTTCGGGTTCGGCATACCGAACACCGCAAAATTCAGGACGGAATCCCATCGTGGGGAGGCTGGGGGAGTGGGGGCGGGGGATTCCCCTCTGCCTGCCACCGCCCCCTCCCCTTTGACGTCAGAAGGAGGATGGGCGCGCGCGGTGTGTGTGGGGAGCGTTTCTCCGTTGGGAAAGTAAGATGGTGGCAAGTTTCTCAGCGCGTTTTCATGCAGTAGACAAGGTATAAGCACCCAAGAGCATCCTCCAAACTTTTAAGAATTTGAGATAAATGTAACTCATATTTCTCCTGTATTGAAATTGCTGTGGTTTTTGAAATTTCTCAAAATGAGATGTTTCCTCCTCTGCATTTAAAAAAATATTCTGACAACTTGTAGAATAAGCATTTAAAGCATAAAGTTTTGTTGGCCAGAGCTTATAAGATTCCTTATTTTTCTGAGAAGTAGACTAAAATGGGTAGCTTTCTGGAAAAGCACCAATTTTGAAATGTTAGTTCTCCACTGCAGCTGGAAGGAGAGTCCAACATGGGTAGTTAACCAATCTTATTGGTAGAGACTGAGTTAATTATTTATATATTAATTAGGTACCGCCCCCTTGTATCCCCCATGAGCTCAGTTTTAAAAACTCAGTCTAAGAGTAGAGACTTACTGAGTTTGAGCTTGAGCTAATTAAAGCTAATAAATTGTTTAAAAAATTCGTAAAAATAGTAAAAAAAATATTTAAAAATGTTGGGAACCTGTTTAATGTTCTGCTTTGTTTTTCAGACACAGCTAGCAGCAGTGGAGCAGTCAACAAGGGGTACCTGCCCTCCGCGGGCAGCACCCCCAACGATCCTCCTCAGGGGTTTTGTATTCCCCCCGAGGGAACACCCCGTAGAGGAGCACCCAGCCTGGGAGTCCCTGGCCTCCGAGGCCACACTAGGGCTGCCGGCCGAAGGTGGGGGGGTCCGCCCCCCCCACTGGGAGGCTTGGAATCGCTCTCCGGGATCGGCGCGGCGAGCCGACAGAGCGATCAGCTGTTTGGCGGCTGGAAAGGAGCCGCCGCCGAAGCCGCCGCCGCCGGAGGAGCGAAAAAGCCGCCGATAACGCCGCAGTCGCTGCCGAGACAACAGCGCGACCGCTGAGACCACCAGGCGTTTTTCTGGACAGCGGAGGCGAGAGCCAGGGCGACCAGCCTGGCGGGGATCGCCATTGATGGCGGGCGCAGAGCGGCGAGCCCAGGAAGAGCGCGAAACGCATGGGCGCCGCCATCTTGGCCATTTCGGCGCGAAAGCCGGAAATTCGGGCGGCAGAAGGCGCGAGAGTGGGTTATGAGCCCCAGTGCGCATGCGCAAGAGGCCAAAGTGCCGAGGCGCCATTTTTACCGTGACTTGCAAGGGCGTGGAGCCAAAAAGTTTACTGGTCTGCACTATTAACTGTGAGTAATATGGAAGAGAAGGCAGGAACTGACAAAAGCAGTTCTCCAGCCGCTAAGGATAAGGGCAAAGGGAAGGCAAAAGACAAGACAAAAGCCTCCCATTCTTCCAGCTCCTCATTGAAGGAAGCAGAAAAACGTATTAAGGCCCTTGAACAGAAACTGGAAGCGGCCCTGCAGCCATCTCCTTCGGGACTGCCCCTTACACAGCGGCAGCAAATGACCCCTGAACAACTGGTCTCCCAATCTCCCCTGGGGACCACTGGGGCCATGCTAACAGGGGACTGGTCGCCTGACAGACAATTTGTACCTATTCCTCAGGCCATGCCATCACCTGGCACCTCTTGGAACAGACCGGGGTCTGCAGGGCACTCGGTCAGAAGCCTACAGGGACCTTCAGCTACTTTTACCCCTACGGCAGCAGGCTTAAGGGGTCCCTCTGGCCCTTGGCAACAGATGACACCTGATCTTCAGGAGCTCATTGCCAACGTATACTCACAGGGCATTGCTACGGGGGCACAACAAAGTGCGAAGCCCCCACAACAGGCTCCAGAAAGAGATACATGGACAGTACCGCCCCCTTCTGGCGTGGGGTCGCTGATGGAGGAACCGCAGTTTGAGGAGAGTGACAGAGAATATGACTGGTCAGAGGACGAGACAATGCCAGAGCCGCCACCATCGGTGGGACTGTTTAAGCCTGCACTGTTCAGGACCTTGCTCTGTAAGGCCAAGCAGGTGATGAACCTCGCAGCAGCGCCTAAGGCAACTGATCCTACTGACACAACAAAGACTTCTGAGGCACTCCTCAAGGAGGCTCAGCCTGAGACTGAACACTTTCCGGCCTCTCACATATTTGTAGAGGGAGTTAAGCGGCCTTGGCAGCAGCCTGCGGCTGCACAAGGGCCTTCAAACATCGAACGGAAGTTTTACACCTTCGACGAGGAGGTCGAAAAACTCCTGGAGTTCCCGCCGATTGACCAGCCAGTGGTGACTCTGGTGTCCAGCGCGCTGGTGCCTTCCGAAACCGGCGACAGCCTGAAACCCGAAGATAGGAAGGCTGAGATATTGCTGAGGAAGGCGCATCAGGTGTCTGGCTGGGGGTTCAGAGCGGCTGCCGCAGCATCATTCATCAATAGAGCATCCATCATGTGGCTGCAGGAAATGCAGGCCAGACTCGGACCTGAGGACGGACGACTCCGGCAGGACCTGAGCAAGCTGCGAGCGGCAGCGGAGTTCTCAGCAGACGCCACCCTCCATGCGGCAAAGTTCTCGGCTCGAAGCATGGCAACCACCATGTCGTCACGACGGCTTCTCTGGCTGAGGAATTGGCCAGCAGACTTAAAATCAAAGTGGAGGCTGGCTTCAAGCCCTTTCCAGGGTTCCATGCTCTTCGGGGAGAGTCTGGAGAAGGTCCTCATTGAGGACAGGGACAAAAAGAAAGTGCTCCCCAGGGCTAATAGGAGACAAGACCGCAGGTCCACACCGTACACGAGGCGCCAGAACCCTCGCTGGGAAGCCAATACAGGTGCGGGACAGACCCAAAGATCCTTTGGTCAGGGTCAATACAGCCAATACAATCAACCATCCTTTCGGTCCGATCGGGGATCTTTCCAGGACAGACCCCGAGGTTACCAACAATCGAGACGGCCATTTCGAGGAGGTAACCAGAGAGGCTTTCGTCGCTCCAAGTGACTCAGCCGGGATGCCAATAGGAGGGAAACTTCAGCATTACAGTCTCTCCTGGCATCACACATCATCCGACAAATGGGCCTTAGCCACTGTTTCACAAGGACTTCGACTGGAATTTGTCCAGTCTCCACCATCACGATTCCTTCATTGCCCCGTAATACGGGACTCACAAAAGAGACTACAACTCCGAGAGGAGATAAAGCATTTATTGGACATTCATGCTATAGAGCCGGTGCCCCGACAGGAAGAGGGCAAGGGGTTCTATTCAGTGATCTTTATAGTACCCAAGGCCTCAGGAGGCTGCCGGCTCATACTAAACTTGAAGCAACTGAACGTTTTCATAAAGTACAGGAGGTTTCGAATGCACTCCTTACAAACAATTATAGCTTCCATACGCTCCCACGATCTGTTAACATCAATAGATCTCAAGGAAGCGTACCTCCATGTGCCCATACATCCAGGTCATCGACGGTTCCTCCGCTTCTGCGCCGAGGGGGAACATTTTCAGTACAGGGCCATGCCATTCGGCCTCTCCTCGGCCCCGCGAACCTTCACAAAACTGTTGGACATTTTGACGGCAGACCTGCGCCAGAAATCAGTTCGGCTGATGGCTTACCTGGACGACATAATCGTTTTGTCCAGGTCCCCATCGGGAGCCAGGAGGGACTTAGACAGGACGGTGCAATCGCTGGAATCTCACGGTTTCACAATCAATATGGAGAAAAGCCACCTGTCTCCCACCACCAGATTACTCCATCTTGGAGCAGTCATAGATACCATATCGAACACGGTATCTCTCTCTCCGGAGAGACAACGCACAATACGACAACTAATCTCCAGCATCCGACACGACAGGAGAGTTTCCCTGGCGTTATTATCCAAAATCCTGGGGACCTTGGTGTCGGCCATCGGCATCGTTCCCTGGGCAAGACACCACATCCGGGACCTACAGTGGTTCTTGCTCCCAGCGCAGAGGGCCAGGAGGAGCCACTGCAACAGGAAGGTCCGGGTTCCAAGGACAATCAGAGAGTCCTTGGAATGGTGGACGTCGCCAGCCTTAAGCAAGGGTTCCACCTTCCGACTCCAAAGTCCAGTAACCCTCACGACGGACGCCAGCCTTTTTGGATGGGGCGCACACATTGGACACCACATGGCCCAAGGCCTCTGGTCGGACAGGGACTTGGAGTCGGTCAACATCAATTTCCTCGAATTGAAGGCAGTGTTTTTGGCCCTTCAAGCGTTCACCCCACTAGTGCGGGACAGACACGTGCGGGTCCTGACAGACAATGTTGCGACCAGGGCCCACCTGAATCATCAGGGGGGCACGAGGTCGCAACGCCTCATGGCAGAGGCCAACCGTCTATTCAATTGGGCCGAGACCAACTTGGCATCCTTGTCGGCCGAGCATATTGCTGGCATCAGCAACACTCAGGCGGACTGGCTGAGCAGGACCATTCTAGATCCCTCAGAGTGGAGATTGGATCCCGACATCTTCCAGCAGCTGACACACAGATTCGGCATGCCATCCGTGGACTTGTTTGCAACCCAGCGGAATACCCAGCTTCCCAGGTTCTACGCACGTTTTCCGGATCCAGAGGCGGAAGGGACCAATGCCCTTCTTTCCCCTTGGCCACCGGGTCTACTTTATGCCTTTCCTCCCACCAGTCTCCTTCCCAGGGTGGTGGAGAAGATATTAGAGGAGAGAGCGGAAGTGTTATTGGTGGCACCTCACTGGCCTCGACGCCCTTGGTTCTCCGACCTCGTGGCACTATCGGTGTCTGCACCGTGGAGGATTCCGGATCGGATCATCGCCCTCAGCCAGGGGAACCTTCAACATCCGGATCCCCAGTGGCTACATCTAACCGTGTGGCACTTGAGAGGAGCAGGCTGAGGCAACAAAAGCTACCAGAGAAGGTCATTGATACGATGCAGGCAGCACGTCGCCCGTCGACGTCAAGAATATACCAAGCAACTTGGCAAGCGTTCTGTAAGTTCTGTGACCAGCACCGTCTGAATCCAAAGGAGACATCAGTTATTCCGGTGTTGGAGTTCCTTCAGCAAGGAATAGACCGGGGGTTAGCCCCTAACACTTTAAAGAGGCAGGTGGCAGCTCTCGCCACTATGATACAAGTTCCGGAGGCACGCTCCTTGACATTTCACCCGTGGGTGAGGGACTTTCTACGAGGAGCTACAAATAAACATAGCCCGCCAGTCCGGAGGTTTCCGTCATGGGACCTCTCGTTGGTACTCAAAGCATTGACAAAGCCACCTTTTGAGCCGTTGAGGACCATATCTCTCCGACTGTTATCCATTAAAACAGCTTTTCTGGTCGCAATTACCTCCGCACGCAGAGTGTCAGAAATAGCGGCCTTATCAGTCAGACAGGACCTCTGTATCTTTTACCCAGATAGGGTTGTATTAAGACTGGATCCCACCTTTATACCAAAGGTAAACTCTACATTTCATAGGAAGCAAGAGTTGATACTTCCTGATTTTTGTACTCGTGGGAACCACCCATCGGAGTTGCGATGGCACAAAATAGACGTCAGGCGAGCCCTGAAGATATACATCAGGCGTACGGAGACGTTCAGGAAATCTGAGCAATTGTTCATATCATTTTCACCTCACAAGATGGGACTTGGACTATCCTCCAAATCTATTAGTCGTTGGCTCAAGGAGTGTATCACGGAGGCTTACAAGGCTAGAAACCAGACCCCACCATTGGGACTGACGGGTCATTCAACACGTAGCGCGGCCACGTCTGCTGCCTGGGCCACGCAAGCATCCATCGAGGATATCTGCAAGGCCGCAACATGGGCGGCCCCTACCACTTTTGTTAAACATTATAAGTTGGATTCGTTTGCTTCAGCGGACGCAGCGTTTGGAAGGCGTGTTTTGCAACGAGTTTGTGCCTCCACGACGTCCCTGACAAGACCTTCTCCCTCCCATGGGCCTTAATCTTTGGCATATCCCATGTTGGACTCTCCTTCCAGCTGCAGTGGAGAAGGACCGTTGTACCTACCTGAACGGTCTTCTCGCTGCACTGGAAGGAGAGTCCAAACCCACCCGGCACTGTTTAAGTTCAGGGACGCCGGAGTTGGGAAGACATTGTTTCGTTGGATAGTTGACAATAAAAATTGGTTATCCTCTTACATTGTCTTCGTTTTTAAAACTGAGCTCATGGGGGATACAAGGGGGCGGTACCTAATTAATATATAAATAATTAACTCAGTCTCTACCAATAAGATTGGTTAACTACCCATGTTGGACTCTCCTTCCAGTGCAGCGAGAAGACCGTTCAGGTAGGTACAACGGTCCTTTTCATAGAAACATAGAAGACTGACGGCAGAAAAAAGACCTCATGGTCCATCTAGTCTGCCCTTATACTATTTCCTGTATTTTATCTTACAATGGATATATGTTTATCCCAGGCATGTTTAAATTAAGTTACTATGGATTTACCAACCACGTCTGCTGGAAGTTTGTTCCAAGGATCTACTACTCTTTCAGTGAAATAATATTTTCTCATATTGCTTTTGATCTTTCCCCCAACTAACTTCAGATTGTGTCCCCTTGTTCTTGTGTTCACTTTCCTATTAAAAACACTTCCCTCCTGAACCTTATTTAACCCTTTAACATATTTAAATGTTTCAATCATGTCCCCCCTTTTCCTTCTGTCCTCCAGACTATACAGATTGAGTTCATTAAGTCTTTCCTGATACGTTTTATGCTTAAGACCTTCCACCATTCTTGTAGCCCGTCTTTGGACCCGTTTAACATATTATATATTTTCATCATATACCACCACCATTTTTAGGGTTTTTTCAAAGTCAAAGTTATCATTTTTTAAAGATTTTTTTTTGTCCTGCCTGTATGATTTGCCAAAACCCAAAATTTAAACTCTGATTTGTGAATAAGAAAAGTGATTGCTTATTAATTTTAGAAAGTAGTTAATTCTTGAAAGATTCCCTCAATGAAGAACAAGTGAACTTAAATGTCTATTTTAAAAAAACCAAGTGTGGCTTGTGTAGGCATTCTACATGTAGGTCCATTTTTGAATTTAACATTTTTATTTTCTGCAATGATATAAATGTGTGCATGTATGCAATAAGAAATTATTTGTGCGGAATGCCTCAGTATAGCGATTTTTTTCTGAATAGGTCTAAAACTTACAGTGCTTTTAGAGGGCAAAAATGTTTGGACTGGAACCATAAAAAAACAACTTCAATCCTCCCCACAACCATGAAATTCATTGGTTAATTTGGGGCCAGTAATGCTCTTTCTCAGCCCAGCCTTTCTTGTGAGCTGCCTTGAGTTGCAAGACAGGAGACAGGATATAAATCTGTCAAGTAAGTAAATAAATAAATGGTGTCAGAATGGCATAGATACTAAGAAATAAACACATTTAAAAAGAAACCGAATAGAATCAGATCCATAATTTGTCAAATGAAAAAATAATGCAAGAACACCCAAATGTTTCGATAAGGTGACTAGAAGAATTGCGGGAGGAGGTAAACCATAGTGCTCAAAACAGATCAGTAACTTTTCACTGCTTGCTGTGTCTCTTCCTTGTTCATTAGCACGCTGGCTGGGGAATTCTGGGAGTTGAAGTCCACAAGTCTTAAAGTTGCTAAGGCTGGTCACCCCTGATTTAATGCCTATCATAATACCTATTGCTCCTCAGTGCTGATCCAATACATTTTGCTGCCTGTACTTAAGGATTTGGTAGCATCACTTATCCTATTTATTACTTATACTATCTGATAGGATGGATTTTTGAATCTTATTTCAGAAACCATATACAGGGTGTTTTTTTCCCTTTCAGTGTTATATTTGTATGCTAAATTAAACAGAGATAGCAATAGCAATAGCATTTATACTTATATACTGCCAAATTGCTGGCAGACAGTGATCAGCAGACATTAGCTTCCAGGATGTATAAGCACAGGGTTCCTCACTCCTTTAAATACCTTGGAATATTCATATCAAATTACTTACATGTCAAAGCCCACTGCAACAACATTGCCAAAAAGGCTTCAAGAGTTGTTAACCTAATCCTATGTAGCTTCTGCTCCGGTAATCTCACACTACTAAGCAGAGCATACAAAATTTTCGCCAGACCAATCCTTGAATACAGCTCATCTGTCTGGAACCCGCACCACCATTTCGGACATAAATACCCTAGAAAATGTCCAGAGATACTTTACTAAAAAAGCCCTCTACTCCTCCACTCATAACAGAATACCCTATGCAACTAGACTTATAATCCTAGTTTAGAAAGCTTAGAACTACGTTGTCTTAAATACGACCTAAGCATAGCCCATAAAATCATCTGCTACAACATTCTTCCGGTCAACGACTACTTCAGCTTCAACCACAACAACACACGAGCACACAACAGATGCAAACGTAAAGTTCTATACTCAACTGCAGGAAATACAACTTTAGTAACCGAGTAGTTGATGCACGGAACTCACTACCAGACTCTGTAGTATCATCACCTAGCCCCCAAAACTTTACCCTTAGACTATATACTTTTGACCTCTCCAGATTCCTAAGAGGTCAGTAAGGGGCATGTATAAGTGTACCAGAGTGCCTTCCGTCCCCTGTCCTAATTTTAGATCTTGGTTTATTCAGTGAATTATAGAAGAACTATATTGAAGTTCAGAGGATAATCAGAACTTCAGAAAAAAACAATTACTGCCAACCTGCCTTCCATTGAGGACCTGTATACTGCACAAGTCAAAAAGAGGGCCGTGAAAATATTTACTGACCCCTCGCATCCTAGACATAAATTGTTTCAACCCCTACACTCAAAATGATGCTATAGAGCACTGTACACCAGGACAAGTAGACACCAAGAACATTTTTTTCTCGAATGCCATCACTCTGTTAAACAAATAATTATCTCATCACTGTCAAACTATTCACTAAGGCTGCATTTGCATTACTATTACCATTAGGCTTTTCATCGTTCCTGTCACCTATCTCCTCCCAATTATAACTGTATGACTGTAACTTGTTGCTTGTGTCCTTACAATTTATATTAATATTGATTGTTTCCTGATTACTTATTCGTACCCTATGACAATCATTAAGTATTGTATCTCATGATTCTTGACAAATGTACAGTGAAACCATATGTAACAAAGATAAATTCCTTGTGTGTCCAATCATACGAGAAAAAACTAATAGTAATAGTAGTGCAGACATGGTAAATAGTATGACAGTTTTGAGGGAATTATTTGTTTAGCAGAATGATGGCATTCGAGAAAAAACTGTTCTTGTGTCTAGTTGTCTTGGTGTGCAGTGCTTTGTAGCAACTCTTTGAGTGTGGGAGTTGAAACAGTTTATGTCCAGGATGCGAGAGATTAGTAAATAATTTCACAACCCCTTTTTTGACTGGTGCAGTATACATATATATATGTGTGTGTATAGTTCCCTCAGGATGGTCATAACTTTCAAATTTTACAAATCAATGGCTACAAATGCCTCCAGGCTAAGCAATCAGCAAGTTACTGATTTATGACATAGCTTAAGCTGTGCAGAATGTGATACCATCCACGGCCTCAAAACAATGTGAGATCCTAATTAAAGAGGCGTTGCTGTCATCACAAAAAGGATGGACTATATATAGGAGGTTGGTAGCAACTTTCCATCACCAGTGTTTTTCCTCCTTACTTTCTTTCGCAGAATCCTAGAAAATAATTGTAAAAACCAAAGAATTTCCTGCAGGTACACGAGAGCAAATTTACACAAGTAAATCCAAGTGTTTTCAACCAAGACTTTTCTATGTATTATTCAGAAAATAGAAACCAAGCAGTCTGGGATGCCTCAGAACTTTGAGCATCAGAACCACCATAGCTGTCATACCTGATTATAAATAGAATTATATTCTGATTCCTCACTGATTTCCTGAAGATGTTACAACACTTCATCAATCTGTCAGCACTGGATTTGCAAATGTGCCATGTATAAACGTTTATGTGAAATCAAGATTTCATTTATTTGTTTATCTATTATTTTCATATTCATGTTTATTGTCATCATCACCAATCTAAGAAACATATTTCAGAGTGGTTTAGGTTTGTAATGACTCTTTAAATTTCATCAAGACAGTGCTCTGGGAATATCCTTTTTGGCAATGGGACTGAGAAATAGTGATTGGAAAACACACGGCCAAGTTAGGACTTGAATGAGTCCTGCAACCCCATCACAATAAATCATAATATGTGTGATGTATTTATGTTAAATGTTATGTAAATTAAAAAAAATAATTATTTTTTATTATCCGTGAATAAACTTGATTTATACATTGTATGAATCAAACAGCTTTCTTCTATATTGGAATACTGTGTTCAGTTCTGGAGACCTCACCTACAAAAAGATATTGACAAAATTGAACGGGTCCAAAGACGGGCTACAAGAATGGTGGAAGGTCTTAAGCATAAAACGTATGAGGAAAGACTTAATGAACTCAATCTGTATAGTCTGGAGGACAGAAGGAAAAGGGGGGACATGATTGAAACATTTAAATATGTTAAAGGGTTAAATAAGGTTCAGGAGGGAAGTGTTTTTAATAGGAAAGTGAACACAAGAACAAGGGGACACAATCTGAAGTTAGTTGGGGGAAAGATCAAAAGCAACATGAGAAAATATTATTTCACTGAAAGAGTAGTAGATCCTTGGAACAAACTTCCAGCAGACGTGGTTGGTAAATCCACAGTAACTGAATTTAAACATGCCTGGGATAAATATATATCCATTGTAAGATAAACTACAGGAAATAGTATAAGGGCAGACTAGATGGACCATGAGGTCTTTTTCTGCCGTCAGTCTTCTATGTTTCTATATCATTCTCCTTTCTGATTTATGACCATTGTGTCCTCTTTTTGTTTTCCTTATGCCTTTAAATTGTTTGCCATAATGAAAACAAATACTATTTTGGTGGTGCAGATAGCCATTAACACTGGTCTTGCTTATTTCTCAATTAATCATTCTGGATGCTATTTTTTTATGTCCATCAGTAACCAAGAAGCTCTCAAAACCTGGGACGACCACAATAGAGATGTGTGAGGTATTTCTGGATGGCAGACATTGGAAGACTCTTATAGTGGAATTATTTTACAGCAATCAACCCACAGATTTCCTGGACTGGCGATCTTATATAGAAATGTGGGCATATGTAGGATTATTCAGAAAAGCTACAGAACGAGTATGATTATACAGCTTCCTACTTCTCACCAGCAAACTGGCTGCATCTAGGAAGTATTATAAAAAAGCAAAAAAAAGCGAGGTAAATATTTCTATGATATATAACTGAATTATAATCCTTTTCACGTGAATAATTAATTGAATACTGGTGTGGCAAAGCGACAATAAGCTTGGATTCAAGGAAAATGTTTTTTGACTCTTGGGATTTGTGTTTTGATTACTGTTCTTTTATGTTGTGAATTGCTGAATGTCTGTATGATTGTAGCAGAATATAAATGTGATACATAAATTAGCATCTGAACTATAGCTAATCTACATGATTCCACAGTGGATTAAATGTATTCTTTGTATATTAAGGTGGCTCCAAATTAATCAAAACAAGTGCTAATTGGATCAATAAAGAAATCTATGAGAATTGGTTAGGTGGAGATCAGACATTGTTGACATCTTACTTGTATTTTCTGAGTACAGTGGTACCTCTACTTAAGAACTTAATTCGTTCCGTGACCAGGTTCTTAAGTAGAAAAGTTTCTAAGTAGAAGCAATTTTTCCCAAAGGAATCAATGTAAAAGCAAGTAATGTGTGCAAACCCATTAGAAAAGAAATAAAAGCTAGGAATTTGGGTGGGAGGAGGAGGAGGAAGAAGAGGAGGAGGAAGAAGAGGAGGAGGAAGAAGAGGAGGAGGACAATCACTGCCCAGAGTGAAGGGAGCGTTTCTTTTCTCTGGGCGCTGGCAGAGGTTTATTCTCTCTCTAAGTGCCCAGAGAAAGGAAAATGCTTTGTTCGCTCTGGACTGCCAAAGCTTCCTTAAGTGCCACTGAAAGGCTCCTCTGGCAGTCCAGAAAAGCCCGAGATGGCCGGAATTGGAAACTTTGTGCCGCTCTCAAATTTCCTGGGAAATTTTTCCTGGCTCGTGTTCTTAAGTAGAAAATGGTTCTTAAGAAGAGGCAAAAAAATCTTGAACACCTGAGATAGAACCCCATGAGATATACTTCAATCCTTTGTTTACATAAGAGTTTTTAAATATTTGCTTCAAGGCTCCTTCTGACTCTCTACAACTATAGTATTCTATGTTTTCTTGGTTAAACCAAGGACAACTAGGACACAAAAAGTATTAAGTGTTCCTTTTGCATAGCTCAGCTTTAAAATAAAGTATCATTGGTTAGTATATACTAACCAAGAGATAATATGTATACTTGTATTAATATATGTATATGCAGTATAATATAATCAGTTACATTAGCTAAAGTGACCTTTAGTTTAAATACACACAGTTCATCTGAATGACTAAGTTAATTGGTCTCATATGTTACAGCTGCTACAGTCTATATCTGTGTCATTAATTGGAGATCAAATGAAACCTAAATATTAGCTTACTGGTTTAAAGAGATAATTTATATCTTGAAAGTAAGCTTGACAAACTTCACAAAATAATTGATTACAAACATGTATTTTGGGTTTATCTACAGTTTAATCAGGAAAATTGAAGCATACAAGATAGTAATAACAAATCTCAACTATTGCATAACTATCTTAACTATCACTATGTATGCACATACAATGACAATAAAGTATTTATTTATTTATTTATTTATCTACAATTTCAGTGAGAGATTTTAAAGCACATAAATACATATATACATATATACACACATATACGTACACATACACGATCTATTAACAAATAATATTACATATGTACTCCACTCCATATTTACAAACGCAATTTTGTTAGATGTAACATCTTCCACTGGAAGAACCATTGCTCAGTAACAGAATCAAAAATTAGACTGATAGCTTAATGATCATGTCAATATAACATTGCCAAGAGTCAGACTATTTTACATGGATAATCTCAAATTCCATATATATCCTGGATTCCTTTTGGCCAATAATATATTCTATCTACAGTCTCTCTCCAAATCTTAATGGAGAAAATTATTTCACAGTGGCAACAGAATTTGAAAATAAACAGGGCATAAAGTATTGCTTAAACCTCTGGACTCCTGCTGCACTTGACAGAGTCTAGAAGAGATGAAAAAGCTTAGGCAGGTAATGAAAGCACATATAGTATCTATTGATCTTCCCTATCATCATGAACATTGCCCCCTCCAAAAAATTGGGATGTGAAACAAACCTCTTTGATCACTTTGAACATGTTTCAGAAATTGTGCTTTGTCACTACAATATACAAGTGATATCTTTTGAAATAACGGTTCAAGGCACAAACATTTATAAGAAATAGGTATGCTTATCCCGAGTGACAAATAAAATAAGTTGAGTGTCAAATAAAACAGTTGAACCAAGAACCAGCTTTCTTCCAATTTATCCTGTCTGTCACGGGAGAAAATAATGAAGATTTCCAAAGATGTGTCTCATGTCCTGTAGAAATGTCTTCACGTTCAGATCTGGTTTCAAGACTGAGTTGAAGTAATTTCTCCTTTGAAGGATCTGAAGAGCAACAAATTTATAAAAAGCATATGTTAACTTGATAAGAAACACATGAGTTGCTTTTGAAGGGATCTCCCAAACTCTGACTATTCTTATCTTGAGCTGAGTAGTGAAGTATGGAATTCAAAAGAACTAAAAACTCCTTGAGGATTTGCAAAGCATTGTTCCAACAGAAAAGTTTATAAAATGATTAATAGCATTTTGAGATATTCATATGCAAATTTCTTGGAATGTCTTTTATGTGAAGTGCCACTTTTTCATGCAGACAAATTAAACAATCAGAGTGATAGTTGTAGATTTAACAACATAATGCTGAAGAGTGGGTTGGGATGGGGGTTGTTAATATAAAAAGCATTAAAAACATTTTTTTTCTTAAGAAGCTTGTTTCATTATGTTCACTGCATGGAATTAAATTTACATCATGTTTTTTATTTTCTAGAGATCATAGCAGCTTGTATTCCACTTCCTAATTTCCCTATAACAACAACAACAACCCTATGAGGTAGATTAGGTTGAAGGTGACTTGATTGCCTCAGAATTACCCAGTAAACGTTTGTGCTTAAGGGAGGACTAAAACTCCTAGTTTATAATCTAGTACCTTAATCACTAGACCACAGGGCCTCTCTCTACTTTGTTGCTCCCTGTTTTGTTGCTTTTTCTCTACTTTGATACATGGACCTTTAAAAGTTCATGTCGTCTGATACCCAGAAACCTGCAATGCAACCAATGGCTACTGAGCTAGTAATGTAGAACACAACTTTTAAGCTCTCTGGCACAGACCTAGCACACTTTCAGGTTAGCATGAGATACATAAGCTTTCTTTTCAATAGAGCATTGAATCTATGAAGATAAAGAGCATATGGAAAATCTGATAGCTGCTATGGAAAGTGCCACTCAGACAAAGATATGAGTAGATGTCCCAAAGAAGCCAACATGGCCATGAGGGAAGTTCAGAGACAGGATGGTAGCAGTTGGGTGTGGCATCCAACCAAAAGTGAGATATGGGTACTTTTGAGCTAAATAAATGATCAACCATATCATTCATGACATGTGCCAGATTGCATTCCTAGGAAAAATTGTGCTGTGAAATAAGGATAGCTGGGGATGAGATGAAGTCAAGGTCATGAGGAAAGATCAGGAAGAAAGCAGTTATCAAGAGATGTTTAGAAGAAAAGTCCATAGCCTAGATGCCTTCTGATAAATCAAACCCTAGAGGAAAGGCAGGATATAAATTTAGTATAGCAATGATATCAAGTCCCATTTCTGAACTACTATATACTCTGAACTGCTTAAATAACACTCAGTGTTATTTAAATGAAATCTCCAGATAGGTCTTTTTCTTTGCCCATACTATTTTAGGACAATAAAAACTAGTACTTACAGCTAAATGCTCTCCTTGAATGTCCAGGTTATCTGGAAGCAGCAGACTCTAAATGAGAAGGATGTCAATAATTAACATTTTATTTCCATGAGATTAACAAACAAAACTCAAGGAGAAATTAGAATATTTGATTTCTCAGTGGCAAGGAGATATATCAGTTCTCTCCTAATTATTTCATAAGTGCACTTTTGTGCCTAATGTCCCTGTCCTACTGTCTTATTATCCTTTCTATTACTACGTTCTACTTATGTTATGTTAATATGTAATATAATACTATATTTGTTTGACAGACAAACAAACAAACAAACAAACAAATAAATATTTCCCTCCCTTTACACCATTGTTTTCTAACCTTGACAACTTGAAGATATTTGGACTTCAATTCCCAGAATTCCCCAGCCAGCGAATGCCAAGATTGGGAAACACTGCTTTACACCATATAGGTACTCAAACCAATTTTTCCCCGACATAAGAAATTTTAATTTAAGCACCAAGTAAAGGAACAAGGAACTATTAGGAAATTGGCAGTTCAGTCAGCTCAGCTTTCAGATTAGTAATTCAATTGCTTCTTACCACATCCTTTCTTGTGAACATTAGGCAGGCATTCCATAGTCCCATAAATACAGCGACATAATTGGCATTCTTCTTCAGACCACTCGCCATGTTCGAGGGAACCACATTTCCTAAGAAATCACAAATGGGAGCTTGTAATGAGTTCCAAAGACTCTCAGAAAGCCCCATAAACTCACAAAAGGGAGAGTTCTCTTAAGAAGCAAAAGTTGAAAGTTTCGAGTAAGCGTCACTCTTGTTAAAATAACAGCTAGGCAGGCAGCTAACTAGCAAACCACTCTATCTATTTCTGTGACAATCTGTCACCACTTATGATGGTGTCTAAGGAAGGAAATATTTATATGGGAATGACAGGAATTCAACAATATATAGAAAACATAGTCACTAGAAAGTCAAGCAGCATCCAAATTGAATAAAGTAAAATTTAAAAAATGGAAGAGGAAAACTCAAAATTAGGCTGCATTTTTAACTAAAAAATATGACTTAAGTTAGATACTATATTCACTTCGGTTGGGAGCTGCTTTTCATGCCCAAAGTCTTTGGTGTGGTGCTCAGTTTTGAGTGGTACTGTATATTAAAATTGAATTAGAGGATTGTTGGAAAATAAAGAAAATTTTAGTTCAAGTATAATGGAAGTATCAGGTCAGATAATGTTTGTTTTACATATAAATAGAGTTAAACTGAAGATATAATTACAAATCTCCATTTGACTGTAGAGCTCAGTGGATGAATTGGGCCAAGTAAATTTCTCTCAGTGTCCATCTACTTTAAGGGTTTTTACTGTAGGAATTATCTAAATCAGTCTCTCAACTTTGGCAACTTTAAGATACAGTAGATGGATTTCAACTCCCAGAAATCCCGAGCCATTCAGGGAATTCTAGGATTTGAAATCCACTTATCTTACAGTTGTCAAGCCTGAGAGACACTCATCTAAAGGAAATCTTTCCCCGGGAATGTTGCCTTGAACTCCCACAGAGAAAAAAAGTTGATAAAACACAATAAATAAATTCCTCCACAAATGATGCCACTAGTGTTATTTACATGCTGCAGCTCTCTCTCCACCTAACTCATTTTTTTTCTGGAGCAGATTTGAAAAAGGAAGAAGAGAAGAAGAGGGTGACAGGATTATTTGTGATTGTTGGATGTGAAAAAATTTACTAGCACTATGCTCAATGGGTGCCAAAGACAGAGAACTTTTACATACCTGATCCTTGTATCATATTCACAATATCTCCCATTGAAATGTTTTGGGCATATACAAAAAGTTCCCAGGAAACAAGTTCCTCCATTTTTGCAGCAGTGTTTGTTCAATTTGTCCTCTAGAAATAAATGGGGAGAAAATCATAAAAAATATATCATGCTATGTAACATTTAAAACCCCCACACTAATTTCTCTTCTTCTGTGGCCATTGTAGAATTAAGTGCCCTTTTAAATTTTATTAGCCACTTTGGTCTAGCAATTAAGACACCAGACTTGAAACCAGAAGAATTCTAGTCCAATCTTAGACACTTATCATTTTTGTTTTTTAATAATAGTATTCTATAATAGTATCACAAGCAATTGTTACAACTGGTTCGGGTATGTGGCAGGCCTGGGTTGCTACCAGTTCTAGTGATCCAGGATGCCAAGTTACTACCGGTTGTATAGAACTGGAAGGAACCCACTTCTGCTTCAAGCATCTTGTGCTCATACATTGCAGCAAAAGGAGCAAATTCATTAAATAGTTAAGCCATGCAGCTAATGGAGGAAAAGGGTATTCATTACTGTTCTAAAGATAACAAAATAATAAATGGAAGATGCCTTGAATGTTTTGAAATGCTAGCAAACGTTATGTATTTGTTTATCAATATATAGGAAAAAAACTTCCAATCTGACCACCTCTAGAAGCGCTAGATTACAAATACCATTGTTCAGAGATATATTGGTGGTCATTGTGTTTGATGAAGATATTGAAAATTGCAGTCCAAGAAATAATAGAAGGCACCAGCTTGGTGGAAGGTTGGTGTAGAAAAAATGTTTACAGGGAATGTATTTTTAAATCCTATTCGTCTGTAAATTCATTTTTATCTCAAGAAAGTCATTATCTCAACAGCCATATTTCTCCCTTACAGAATAGGTACAATATAATTTTTCTTAGGGCTTTTGTGGAAGAATGATGGAATGCAAAATATTTTTAAAATTCAGAATTTCTGTACAAATCATAGATAACAAACAGTGTTGCTATTAATATTGATGTCAACATAAAAAGTTCCAATTTGTTTATGGAAGTTAGAAAGCAATTAACTTTTTAGAAGTTTTTATAATAACTAAGGAACATTCTATGTAACAACACTTTTCCTTTAGGAAATTTAAATTTATTAAGCACACATATTAAGAGTTTGGCTTGACGTTATCTAAATCTTGTATATTTAATAGAGATAATATTATTTTGGAAGAAAGAATATAGCTATTTGATTAATGACTACTTGAATTCTATGAACCAGTAAATCTTATTTTTAAAATGTTTTTAAGAGCTCTTTAAAAAATATCAAGCAACAACTAATCATATATCTGAGTATCTGAATTTTCCTTGTTACTTTATACTGAGGCTTGATTCACACATTGAATTAATTCATAACGTAGTTCCAACCAGCCACAGTCCTCTACTTTATAAACTGCTTTTTTTGATTTAGCACAATATGTGAATCCAGGCATGGTTGATATTATGAGATACTCTATCTAGATCAGTGTTTCCCAACCTTGGCAACTTGAAGATATTTGGACTTCAACTCCCAGAATTCCCCAGCCAGCATTCGCTGGCTGGGGAATTCTGGGAGTTGAAGTCCAGATATCTCCAAGTTGCCAAGGTTGGGAAACACTGATCTAGAGGCTTTTATGCAGTTGGGAAAGGGTTGCATTAAACAATATTTAAAGGCACCTTCCCATTCTGATTGTAATATAGTTAGTATAAAATTTTATTAGAATTAGACTGGAAGGTACATTTATATATCATTTAATGCAACCCTGCTCCAGCTGTATAAAACCCACTAGCGAGAGCCTGTCTTAATACCAACTAAAATATACACAGTATAGTTATATATCATTTTATACAACTCAGTTGTTGTAAACACAATTTGGATTATAACATGACAGGGTATACTTTTTTAGTTAATATAACCTCCCAAACTGTTTTCTTAACACAAATTGTGTAGTTCAAGGCAAAATTCCTAGATAAATGGAAAATGCTTATATCAGTGGACAAACATTGGCTACTATAGTAACAGAAATGAGCATCTCTAGAAATCAAGCAAATCTAAGTTTGAATCCTCCATTACACAGTTCAGTACGCACCACTGGATCAGTCACTTATTAGGTGTTAATCTTACATCAAACTATTACTTGTACCCAGCTGCTGTTGTATATAAATTATAGTTTATAGCTTAGTTTATTAGTATCGTGGAATTATATTCCATCTTTCTTTTAGGAATTCAGGTAACATATACAGCACTCTTCTTTCTTCCATAACAGTACAGTAAATTGGTTGCCTACATGAAAATACCTATTGGATTTACAGGTCGTGGCTCAAATAACTTTATGCTACCCTACGTTAACTTTTTGGTCATAGTTCATGCACTCATTCAATTGTGGTTTAAGAAATCATGATTTATGACTATTTGAACTTAAATCTACTTTATAGATAGTTATTAATGTAAGACGTGAGAACTCCCAGTCTTGAACCAGAGAGCAAAAGTGCCTTTAAGCATCAGTTTTTTCCTAAAGTTCTCTCCCCAACCGCAGAAGATTCAGTTGAACATTTAGTAATGTTATTTTTTTTAGGTCACCCAATAGCTGAAGTTCTTTGGGTGGTTTACAGACAAGCATAAAAACTGATAGCAGTTTGTACACTTTTGCAAACACTTACTTTCTGTGATCCCAATGAAAGGTATGATGTTGGGTGGATTGTTCCTCCTCCTTTCATCATTAAGTTGATTGAGAACATTAAAGGTTTTCAAAGCATGATTTCTATTCTGCAAACTTGGGACATCATGGTCACAATCTTCACTCTCACAAGCTTTTCAAAGAAAAGAAACAGATATAATTCAGTAATGCCCATACAACTGTCCTTCCAGAACTACTATCCTCAGCCCTTATGTTTTTAATAGATTATTTGTTACATCAAGAAAACCTATGCAGTATTCCATGCATTTCCTAAGCTAGTTTTGATTAATTTTAATTAATGAAATGGGGATGAAATAAATTCCAAAGAGAGCCAAAGATGGACAAAAATAATGAAGTTGTTGTTTAGAACCCCTTCTATTTAAGGTTCGACGTAAGTGGATAGCATTACATTTGTGCTCACTCCAATATACAGTATATGTATATATAATGACAAATTCAGGACTTCTAATTTTTCCAAAGTAGTTGTGGTGGTGGGGAATACTGGTTATCCTTTCCCCAATTTCCTAGATCTCTCATTATTGGGAATCAGTAGCCCATCCCTTAAGTGTTTTGTATTCCAATCCTATGGGAAGCTATTCTTGGGAAAAGCTTTATATTAAAAAAAGGAAGTAAGGCTAACAAGGGCTCAACACCACATTTGTTAAGCTTTACAAGGAATCAATTTACAGGAGGAGCTGTTGATGAACTGAGACAATTAAATCATACTGGTATTGCAAAAATTTACTTACCATATGCCATTTGTATTAGATGTACTGATATGGTCATCAAAAAAAGGAATTGGAAGGATCTAAACAAGTAGAAAGTATAAGAGTAATTTTAGGACATTTTTGTCACCATTTTCAAGCATCTTGCAGTCACAATATATACTAATAGAAAAACACATTAATAAAAATAAATAATAAAACTATTAATATCTAAACATTCATGAGAGCCAATCTGATATTATGGTTAAAGCACCAAGTTAGAATCTGGGAGGTCATGGATTCTAATCTTGCCTTAGGCAAAAAGCTATTTGGATGGCAAGTCACTTCTGAAAAACTTTGCCAAGACAACTGCATGGGCTTGTCCAACAGCTCTCAGAGGAAAAATAATAACATCTATATAGCAGTATCAGTTATATACAAATGGGAGGAAATGCAGAATGTCATAGAAAATTAAAATTTTATATTTATATTTAGAAAATTATATATTTTAATTTGCATTTCATGTTATATTGATTTACCTTAATGTCTGCATGTTCTTTTTAGTAGTCTTCAGAGCAAACAGTCCTGCTGCAAAGTTTTCTTGTGGTCCAAAATACAAGCAACTCTGATAGGGGAATGGGTTTACAGTAATTTATACAAAAATAAACAATAGATCCTCTAGTTTTCTCCTCCCTTTTTGTTATGTGATTGACATTGTAATAATCTGCCCGGGGCTATGTCCTATGTTGTGAGGTAGGCCTGTAAATTCAAAAGCTTTGGCTGTGACATGCATTTAGTTTGGATTTATTTCCAGATAAATTAATATAACTTATTCTGCACCTCTTGTTCTGCTACTAAGATTCTAGAAATATCTATTGTTTGCATTTACCTGATATTCTTGATAAATGGAAACGAACTATAAGGACGTGAGAAAATCCTTTAAAATGATTAGTCTCTCCTTGTTAGCATTTTTAAAGGTGATTCAGCCTCTCTCATTTATAGCATTTTAGCTGCTTAAACCTTCATTCATACCAGGAATTACACATTTATTAAAATAAACACAAAATTACATGCTCTTCTGGATGAGTCCTTTTACAAGTTATTTGTTTTTGCTATTTAAATTTTTCTTTGCATGATAGAATAGATCCAATCAGGGCAAAGTTCTGAATTATTATCAGATCTCATGAAAAATGGTAATTAACCATTTTAGCTAAGCAATTTGTAGTGAACTCATAGGATGATAGAACATATGTGATACTTATAGTGAAACATAAGCTAACCATCTGTCTACAGTAGTGTGTTTTGTTTAAACAAGACTGTATGATAAAATGATTGATGAGTAATAAATAAAGTAAGTGTATCATATAGAGCACATTTGTATGATCACTTTATATACCAGATGTGTTTCTGTGTCAAAATTCCAGCATCCCTCATATCGGGCCATGTTGGTTAATTGTCATTAAAAACTACTGTAATAATGGGAAGATTATTAATTTCTCATTATTAATGGGGAGATTATGAATCTCCCATTAATTTCCCATATTATGATGTTGTATTGCAGATGCTGCTAAATGTGTAACTTTCACAGCATCACAATTCTTAGAGATACAGTGTTCCCTCGATTTTTGCGGGGGATGCGTTCCGAGACTGCCCGCGAAAGTCGAATTTCCGCGAAGTAGAGATGCGGAAGTAAATACACTATTTTTGGCTCTGAACAGTATCACAAGCCTTCCCTTAACACTTTAAATCCCTAAATTACAATTTCCCATTCCGTTAGCAACCATTTAGATTATTACTCACCATGTTTATTTATTAAAGTTTATTAAAAAAAATATTTATTAAAGGTGGACGAGAGTTTGGCGATGACATATGACGTCATCGGGTGGGAAAAACTGTGGTATAGGGAAAAAACCCGCAAAGTATTTTTTAATTAATATTTTTGAAAAAACGTGGTATAGACTTTTTGCGAAGTTTGAACCCGCGAAAATCAAGGGGACACTGTCCTGTTATTGTTCAGCAGTGTACAGGTTGCCTGATCTCAAAGTAGAAAATTTAAAAACCAGGCATTAATTATTATTTACATTAGTCAGTTTACATACATGTATGTCAGAATTGCTTCTGCAAATATCAATGGGATAAGTCCTATTGGATTCAGTGAATAAAGCTATATAATATGAGATATGGGAAAAACCTGCTTAATCTTACTTTCACCTGCTGGCTTCATTTTTTTTTTAAAGCAATGGATGATTTTTCCATTGTGCCATAGAGAATAAAAGCCCTAATTATTTGGCCCTAATAAGGGGTCATCAACAACTTTGCAGCTATAAAGCTAATGGGATATAGAATGTGAAAGCTGAATGAATAATTAATGAATGCTTTTAAGAAAGCAAAAGAGTTCTTTTGTGCATAGGTATTGTGTTAAATTAATTCCCCTGAACAGAAACATCTTTAGTCCTATTCTTCAGAGGGGTGGGTTTTTAAAAAAATTTCCATTAGAAGCTGTTTGCCAAAGTTCATTAGGGCATTGTTGTGTGAGGGAAGATTAATTTCTTTAGGCTAATTGTTTCATAATTGATTCTGAAACTACATTATTATTGATCATTTCATGTTGTTTGTTTCCATTTGTGTATCATTACTGCAAAGCATAATACCTAATGGGATTGCCTGCCATTAGGCTATTGTTGATGATGATGACTTGGGGAACAAAAAAAGGGGGGGAAGAAATGGCTTCTCCTCTGAATTATATGAAATTTAAATTTAAATGGAACAATATTGAGAAAACCCATTCTTTGAGAAATGGGCAATAAGGATTAGTTGCTTGTTAAGAACTAATGGATCTAAATTGTCAGAGGTATACCCTTTTGGCCTTGCTGAATGACCAGAATCAAATTGCTATTGGAATCTCTAGTCTTGCATATCAGGAACATTCATTTATATCTCTCTGCTGTCAAATGAGTTGGTTGACTGTTTTTAATATACTGGGATCTTAGCCTATAGTTTTAACTAATTACATTTGTATACACATTGTTTTATGTGGTACCCTGTGAGCTGCCCCGAGTCTTCGGAGAAGGGTGGCATACAAGTCTAATAATAATAATAATAATAATAATAATAATAATAATAATAATAATAATAATAATAATAATTCATTTGTTTTGTTTTATTTATTTATTTATTTATTAGTTGGACTTGCATGCTGCCCCTCTCCGAAGACTCGGGGCGGCTCACAACAAGTAAAAACAGTCACAACAATCCAATTAATTAAAATATTTAACGATTTAAGAAAAACCCCATGTAATAGCAAACACACACACAAGCATACCATGTATAAATTAACATGCCCAGGGGAGATGTTTAGTTTCCCCATGCCTGACGGCAAAGGTGAGTCTTAAGGAGTTTTCGGAAGGCAGGAAGAGTAGGGGCAGTTCTAATCTCCGGGGGGAGTTGGTTCCAGAGAGCCGGCGCCGTCACAGAGAAGGCTCTTCCCCTGGGACCCGCCAACCGGCATTGTTTAGTTGACGGGACCCGGAGAAGGCCCACTCTATGGGACCTAATCGGTCGCTGGGATTCGTGCGGCAGGAGGCGGTCTCGGAGATATTCTGGTCCGATGCCATGAAGGGCTTTAAAGGTCATAACCAACACTTTGAATTGTGACCGGAAATTGATCGGCAGCCAATGCAGTTAATAAAGTTAATAAAGTTTCAAAATACTTATACTTTTAGAAGGTAGGATGATCATAGCTTTGATTTCCTTACCTACCTTCTCTGTAAGAAGCATGGCCCCCTTAGCACTTGCATAAACAGGTAGAAAGTTTAACAGGTGTCACGTACTGAAAATGTTCAGAAAGTTTGTATTTGATGGCTATAACCCTTTGTCATAAATGCTGCAAGATCAGAATGTAATAGATTGCATTGGTGGAACAGACAAAAAAAAAACGTAATTAAAGGAGTTTATTGCTACAAGACACAATGATGAGCAATAATGGGAAAAGCAGAACAAAATATTTGACATCAGTAAGAGCCAAAATCAGTGGAGTCTTATGCTCCATTATATACAGTGGTACCTCGAGATACGAGTTTAATTCGTTCCGGACCTGGGCTCTTAAGTCGAGCAGCTCTTATCTCGAACGACTTTTCCCCATAGGAATTAATGTAAATAATTTTAATTGGTTCCAGCCCTCAAAAAACTCACAAAGTTAGTCTAAATTATGCAGAAAGACATGTTTTTAATGAAGAAATGTACATGTACATATAAATGAATAATGAAGTTTCTTTCACTTAACTTGTAAACTTTCTTAAACTTTTAAATTTACATATGTTCAACTTCTCTGCCACCCAATCCTGTAGGACAGAGGTCCCCAACCCTTTTTGCACCAGGGACCGGCTTTAAGCGATCAAGAGAGGAATGGGTGAATGAATGGACAGAGGGTGGGAAGGAAGGAAGGAAAGAGGGAAGGGACAGGAACAGAGGAAGGAAGCAAGGAAACTTATGAAAGGGGAGAGTAAGAGAGGAATGAGTGAAGGGAGGGAGGGAGGGAAGAAGGTGGGAAGGAGAAAGAAAAGAAGAAATAGAGGAAGGGAAAGTAAAAGAGAGAAAGAAAAAGAGCAAGAAAGAAAGAAAGAAAGAAAGAAAGAAAGAAAGAAAGGGGGAAGGGACAGGAACAGAGGAAGGAAGCAAGGAAACTTATGAAAGGGGAGAGTAAGAGAGGAATGAGTGAAGGGAGGGAGGGAGGGAAGAAGGTGGGAAGGAGAAAGAAAAGAAGAAATAGAGGAAGGGAAGGTAAAAGAGAGAAAGAAAAAGAGCAAGAAAGAAAGCTGCAAGCACCCCCCCGAGGCCCCCAGGCCGGCTGCAACCTTTTAAAACGTGCGCCGCTTCGCAGCTGTCTCCTGAAGCCGAACGCGGAAGTTAGCGTTTGGCTTCAGGAGACAGCTCCTTGGCGCTTGTATCTCGAATTTGGGCTTGTAAGTAGAACAAAAATATCTCTCCCCTCCCAGCTCTTATCTCGAGTTGCTCTTAAGTAGAGCAGCTCTTATGTCGGGGTTCCACTGTACAGTGTAATGCTTGTGAGAATTGGAATTCATATAAAAGGAAAAGAAAAATCTGAATTGTATATAAGATGGCTACTTGTTGCTTGTATTCTTAAGATTTTTATTAATATTGATTGTTTCCCAATTGCTTATTTGACCCCATGACAATCATTAAGTGTTGTACCACATGATTCTTGACAAATGTATCTTTTTCTTTTACGTACACTGAGAGCATCTGCACCACAGGCAAATTCCTTGTGTGTCCAATCACACTTGGCCAATAAAGAATTCTATTCTATTCTATTCTATTCTATTCTATTAGAAACATAGAAACATAGAAGTCTGACAGCAGAAAAAGACCTCATGGTCCATCTAGTCTGCCCTTATACTATTTTCTGTATTTTATCTTAGGATGGATATATGTTTATCCCAGGCATGTTTAAATTCAGTTACTGTGGATTTATCTACCACGTCTGCTGGAAGTTTGTTCCAAGGATCTACTACTCTTTCAGTAAAATAATATTCTATTCTATTCTATTCTATTCTACAATAAGGCATCCATGCAGTTTCATTAGCAACACTACAGAAAGAGTTTGCCAGTTGTGCCTTTCATGACACACCCACAACCATAATAGACTTTCCTAGTGCACAGCTTGAATTTGCTGGTTTTCTCCCATTTAGGGACTAATCAGATCTAATCCTATTTAGATTTGTTAAGATCCATTCCTATTGCTTAGGTGCTTCCCCCAGCTCATTGCCTCTAGCCCAGGCTTTCCAACCTTGGCAACTTTAAGACTTGTGGACCTTCCAAAATTCCCCATCCAGCCATGCATGGGAGTTGAAGTCCACAGGTCTTAAAGTTGCCAAGGTTGGATACCCTTGCTTTAGTCCTTTGCAGGACAGATAACTGTATTTTTTTTAATTCACCAAAAGGCTGAAAGGGAAGGATGCCTTTAGGTCTAATGTCAAGAATAAAAGATGGCAACCTGATGAAAGTGAAGATTTGCAGCACAGTGGAAGAAGTGCTATAGATCAGTGTTTTTCAACCAGTGTGCCGTGGCACACTAGTGTGCCGTGAGACATGGTCAGGTGTGCCGCGAAGCTCAGAGAGAGAAAGAAAAAAAGAGAGAGAGAAAGAAAGAGAGAGAGAGAGAGAAAGAGAGAGAGAGAGAAAAGAAAGAGAAAGAGAAAGCAAGAGAGAGAAAGAGAGAGAGAGAGAGAGAAAGACAGCAAGAGAGAGAGAAAGAAAGCAAGAGAGAGAGAAAGAAAGGAAGAGAGAAAGAAAGAAAGAAAGAAAGAAGAGAATGAGAGCAAGAGAGAGAGAAAGAAAGCAAGAGAGAGAAAGAAAGAGAGAGAGAAAGAAAGAGAGAGAAAGAAAGCAAGAGAGAAAGAAAGAAAGGGAAAGAAAGAGAAAGAAAGAAAGAGGGAGAGAAAGAAAGAGAGAGAAAGAAAGCAAGAGAGAAAGAAAGAAGAGAATGAGAGAGAGAGAGCAAGACAAAGAGAGAAAGAGAGAGAGAGAGAGAAAGAGAGAAAGGTGGGAGAGAGAAAGACAGAGGGAGGGAGAGAGAAAGAGCAAAAAAGAGGAAGGAAGGAAGAGAGAAAGAAAGGGATGAAGAGAGAAAAAAGGAAGGGAGAGAAAGAGGGAGAGAGAGAGAAGTAGAGCGAAAGGGAGGAAGAGAGATAATTTTTTTGCCCAAACTTTTTTACCCCCACCCCCACCCCATTCAATGTGCCCCATGGTTTTGTAAAGGTAAAAAATGTGCAGCGGCTCAAAAAAGGTTGAAAATCACTGCTATAGATGATTGCTTCCATTTCCATTTTTTGTTTCTTTATGTTCAATTAGTTAATTTGTTTTCAATTGTTTTCTGTATGCCATGCTTAGCTATGCATTTGTTTTAACAGCTTTAATGTTTCCTCGAGAAGGATAGGATGCTGCTGTGTTAGATAAATGAATAAATAAAATATATTGTACAAATCTATTTTAATAGAAAAATCAACAATACAATTCAATCAATAGGGAATATAAAATGACACTTTAATCTAAATATCACTGGTAGCTTAAAATACTCTATTTTCTAATACCAAGCCAGTAATATTCCACAAAAAAGCTTATGGTCAACCAATATATATATATGAAAATATTTTTTATATTATCTTCTGAAGTTTATAAGGAATAGAATTGATAAATATTCCAGAGCATATTTGTTTTGTCTCTCCAGGAAGCTAATATCTGAAATAATGTGTCTGCAAGATTGTGATGGCTTGGGTATTTTCACTGCAGTGATACTAACACTTGCATTAAAACGTAATAAATTCTGTCAAACATGTTTCTTTTGGTTGACAGAAGAAATTGTGCTTTTCTAATGTAATTATTTGAAATAGCTATGTAAAGTCTGAAGCTTAAAATAATGCATTACACGGGTGAACATATGGTGTTATTCAAAAAGCAAAATTTTTGCTGCACAAATAATGTTAATATTACCTAGTACTGTATAAGTAAAATTCAGTGAAAAGCAACTGAAATGTAGTGATTCAGATGTTGCATGTGAAACTCTGGTTGAAAACTACTGTCAGTCATACAAGATCAATGAGCTTTTGTAGAAAGTGGATTGTAAATCTGCCAAATAAATAAAGCCATAAATAGATATGAACAAAAGAAAAACTTATGGTATATTAATGAGGTAAAGACAGCATTCATTTCTTGTCTTTTATCCAACTTGCTCTATTCTTGTTAATTCCATATTCTCTCTCTCTCCCTTACTCAGTAGAAATTGACATATACATTTTATGAATACCTTCATATCTAATCATCACATTTATGTTGCTATTAAACTGAGGAATACAAGAGAAAAAAGGACCTCTGAATTTTAGAGAACAAGTTAAAACACCATGTTCTTCAAATATTCAAGACAAGAAAAGGACATCAACTTAACTAAAAGAAATCTAGACTAGAGATGCCCTATAAACTTCATAGGTCACTTTCAGAAAATGGTCTTATAAGAAGCATAGTTGCTTTAAAACTCACAATGTTGCATAGATAAAATGTTCAGAATGCCCCTTTGTAGCCTGCAGTGCTTTCTGAGGAAGAGAGTGGGAGAATCTGCAACCTCCCTTGCTTGTCAACAACGGTGTCTTCCAAGTCTACTTTACAACCAAAGAATTTCCTCATGGTCTCCCTTCCACATAATAATTTGAACCTGTTTAACTTTTGAGCTCAACCAATCTCAGGTAGGTGCTGCCATCTGGTGTGGCTTCTACAGTGTGCATGGAATGCAAATGCATATGCTATTCGCAGGTTGGCACATATGCTGTGCCATTAAGTGTCTATCTCTTGCAGTGGATGGGGTCCACTTATGATGGATATGGACCCAATATCTTTATATCTGCTCATGCTTCAAAAGCCATGAGTGGAACATATAGCAAATGTTGCTAAAATCCCTTTGGATAATCTTCTGAATTTCCTGTTGGCAACATCCCATAGTTGAATATCTCATAATTGAAGGCAATTAAAAAGATGCTTTATGGGCCAATTGATTACAAATATGACAGCAGGCTGATTCTGCTCTATGACATTGATTAACTCTTATTCTATAGTGATTACACTGGGGAACAGCAATTTTATTGTCTTAAATCTGTGACTTGTGACTTGTTTCCAACTAACTTTTGGCCTCTTTATCCAAAAATTGTATTATTCTATTCTATTCTATTCTACTCTACTTTACTCTACTCTACTCTATTCATTATTTAGTGTGTGAATTTTGCCACATGTTCCAAATATATTTATTTCCCACATAAATAATGCATATCGATCTATCTTTAAAAATTATCTGTCTGTCTGTCTGTCTGTCTGTCTGTCTGTCTGTCTGTCTGTCTGTCTGTCTGTCTGTCTGTCTGTCTATCTATCTATCTATCTATCTATCTATCTATCTATCTATCTATCTATCTATCTAGGAGGGGCAGTCCTAATCTCCGGGGGGGAGTTGATTCCAGAGGGTCGGGGCCACCACAGAGAAGGCTCTTCCCCTGGGTCCCGCCAGACGACATTGTTTCGTCGATGGGACCCAGAGAAGGCCAACTCTGTGGGACCTAACCGGTCACTGGGAGAAGGCGGTCCCGGAGATATTCTGGTCCGAAAATCCTCTTTGAACTGCAGTATTGCAGTTATAATATTGGGAGTCTGGTTTTAGATTTCACAATTTATCATTCTTATAATCTGGAACCACAGCCAGATGAATTTATTGAAGATTCTGAAATGGGTATAGTGTGATAGCAAGCAATTTCATATCAACATTTCTGATGTCAGTATTTTAGCAATATAAGCTTTCACTGACTTTCAACTGCACTAGAATGGTATAAAATCTAACTTGTGAAAAAACTTGCTTTGTTGAATGACACTCTGCAATTTATTTTATTGCAGAGCCCTAGAAATGTCTCCTTTGAAGTAATTCCAATTCTGTTTGGAAGTACATGGAGATAAATGATCATAAAATTGAAGTCTTCATGGATTAATCAATATATAGTTTCTGTGGTGGTGTTTCAAGTAGCATAGTAAGATAAAACTGAATACTCTTTCAAATCTCTGTTTTAATAGGGTTAAATTATAGGTTTCATTGTAAAAAGAGAACATGCAAGTCAGAAGTATTAATAATTTATTCTAGAAAGCAATTAATAAATTAAAACTTCCCTGAGGGGGGAAAATGGTGTTTCTTCCACCTACTGGCTGGGCAATAATGAAGGGCTATATCCCTGAACAGAGAAGTAGGATATAAATTGCACAAACTAGACTACAAAACACCACACTATGAAATTGACTGCTGAACTTCAGGATGAGGAGAAGATGAGTTACAGTATTTATCAATGGAAGGAAGAGATTTTCCTATCTTTAACACTACTCTATCTTTAACAATCTCACACTACTGACTAGAGCCTACAAAACTTATGCCAGACCCTTTCTCGAATACAGCTCATCTGTCTGGAACCCATACCACATCTCGGACATCAACACCCTCGAAAACGTCCAAAGATATTTCACCAGAAGAGCCCTTCACTCCTCCACTTGAAACAGAATACCCTACGAAAATAGACTAACAATCCTGGGTCTTGAAAGCTTAGAACTGCGGCGCTTAAAACACGATTTAAGTATTGCCCACAAGATCATATGCTGCAACGTCCTTCCGGTCAAAGACTACTTCAGCTTCAACCGCAACAACACAAGAGCACCCAACAGATTCAAACTTAATATTAACCGCTCTAAACTTGACTGTAAAAAACATGACTTTAACAATCGAGTTGTCGAAGCGTGGAACTCATTACCGGACTCAATAGGGTCAACCTCCAACATTTCTCCCTTAGACTATCCACGATTGACCTCTCCAAGTTCCTAAGAGGCCAGTAAGGGGTGTACATAAGTGCACTGGTGTGCCTAACGTCCCCCTGTCCAATTGTCTTTCCTTATCTCATATATCATATATATTCTCTCCCTCTCATACATTTCTCTTCTTTTTTACTTACTATCTTTATATATATATTACTCAATGTCTATTGTCTTCCATATGTATTGTATATTGTACAAAGAATAAATAAATAAATAAAATAAATACTTCTTTGATTTTAGGGAAGACCAGCAGCAATGGAGAAGTGCTCAGGCAGCTCTTCATATAACCAAATTTTATATCCCTCCTCTCAAAACAGAGAATAGTAAACTAGACTGAGAATCTGGGAAAACATTTCTGAAGTAGGCAATGGTAAACCACTTCATTTGTTGCTATGAAAACTATATGGACATCTTGCAGTCTCCAGGAATTAAGCTCCCCTTGAGAAAAACATTGTTTTAAAATCAGTGAGTTGTGCTCTTATTTTTTTAAAAAAACCTGAAACTTTCATGTCTATTTTTTTTTCTAATTGTCAGTTTATAATACAACATCTCATATATATTCATGTGGCCTGAAAATGAAATGAAACAGTAGTATCAGATTAGAAGCACATCAAAGCCATAATTGATGTTCAGCATTATACAAAGCCTCTCATGTTCCTTTTGATTCTGAGTCTTATGTACTGTACAGATTATAGTCTTTATGCGGTAATTATTATAAGCTACACTGTTGTCAGTCTAGGGATAGATCGGCCTTTGTGTGATTAATTCTTGTTTCAAAAGGGCTTTGCAGTTGTCAGTGTTTCTATTTTCCTTTACTCACTGTGGTGCAGCTATATTATGGACTCACTAATTTTATGGTGGGAGGTGGCTTGCTTTAGGAACTAATGGTACTTATGAATAGGCACTCTTTTGTTTTGAATACTTATGTAACCAGGACTGTTAGTAAACAAGCACCTGTATACTTTTTGAACATGCCAGGGAATCAGCCGCTGATCATTAAAAGTTTTATCAAAATAAGAAATATTGCTGATGTTTTTCAAACATGGCAAGCCCAATCACTGGGACTATTTATCTCCAGGGAAAAGTTCAGAAGAAAATAATTGAGAACTCTGATATTGCTGGAGTTGAGATAACCCCCTCTCAACATATATTACTTCAAGTTCTTCAAGTTTTCCTCTTCTTTTGTATTATTTCTTCTCCATCCTCATCTCTCCAGCTGTCAGTCAAAGTTCTGCTGCACTGTATGAAGCATTTGGTGTGGCTATTTGCAAGTCAAAACCACCATAAATGAAAGACCCAGATATAAATGATCCTTTCACATTCTTAAAACTCAAATCTTTTGTGTGTTTGCCTGGAACTAAATACCCCTTAAATCAGTTGACTTCAGGATGGCTGTTTTGCCCCAGATTTCAAACCTGATCAGTAAAATGCTCAGAATTATGGAATAATATATCACAGAAGTTGTAAAATCAATTTTAAGCAGAACTGAGAGGAGATTCCTGCTTTTCATTTTCCAAGAGAACTGAAGAATTTTGAGCCATAGAAGAAGCAAATGGGCTTTTCACTTACTAGATACAGTATTGGCCTCTTCAGCTGCCTGCAGGCAATATCTTTAGAATTAAACCCAAGCTTCTTTGCACAATGAAAGAAATACAAGGAAATTCTTAAGCAGATGCTAAGGCATTTTACCAACATGCTGAAGTCATAATAGTGTATATCCCTCCTGTAAAGAAATGTAAATTAAGAAGAGGATATTTCTCATTTGTAGCTAAAATTGGACAGCACTACTATTTTGTAGTTCATAGGGCATGTAGATAAACTTGATGTATCAGAGCTTATTATCCTTTGCATCTCAGTAACCCTGGGAGCTCAATTATTGTAAAGTATATCATACTATTGTAATATACTTTTAAATACTATGATTGAATACATCAAAATATTATTTTTATGAATGAGAGTTGAGCTTCTATGAATGCTTATCAATTTTTCAAGATGACATAAAATAAGCCAGTGTAACTAATAACTGATAAGGTAGAAAACATAAATAACATGTTTGCAATTATAATAGGCCAGAAAAACTAGTTGCAAATAAGAGAATGAAATTTAATGGAGGCAGATTTGTTACTTAGGAAAAAACAAACAAACATACAGTAGATATTCAATAGGAATGCAATAGTACTTGTGAAAAAAATATGAAATTGAAATAGTAGGATCATAGTGTCCGATAAGGTCCCACAGAGTTGGCCTTCTCTGGGTCCCGTCGACCAAACAATGTCGTTTGGCGGGCCCCAGGGGAAGAGCCTTCTCTGTGGTGGCCCCGGCCCTCTGGAATCAAATCCCCCCAGAGATTAGAACGGCCCCCACCCTCCTTGTCTTTCTCAAATTACTCAAGACCCACCTTTATCGCCAGGCATGGGGGAGTTAAGATATTCCTTCCCCCTAGGCCATTACAGGTTATGCATGGTATGTTTGTGTGTATGTTTGGTTTTTATAATAAGGGTTTTTAGTTGTTTTATTAATTGGATTGTCACATGCTGTTTTTTATCATTGTTGTTAGCCGCCCTGAGTCTGCGGAGAGGGGCGGCATACAAATCCAATAAATAATAATGATAATGATAATGATAATGATAATAATAATAATAATAATAATAATAATAATAATAATAATAATAATAGTGTGGCTGCACAAAATTAGAACTGTAATTTTAGGCAGATTCAATCTAAATATTATTTTGAAATCACAGAAAGTAATAGTTCCATGATAGTCAACAAGGATCAAATTCTAGTGCAAAGACTGGATCCAATACAGAAAACTGGAACATGTTTAGACTAGAAAATAGTTAAGGGACTAGCAACTAAATCCTTAGGAAGACAGCTGGACTAATTTGCAAATGCTTAGTCTTGAGAATGTACCACTGTGAGGAATTGTGATAGCACTGTAAGTGTGTGAAAGGATCTCACATGGAAAGTATCAATTCGGAATGCTGCAATTGAAGTAATGAATTTAAGCTACAAGAAGGCAACCTTTAAGTGAATATTAGAAGCAAGGTAGTAACAGTGAAAGCAGGCTGACAATGGAACCAATTACCCTTCACCCGAGGTATTCACACAAAGGCTGTACACCTATGCTGTGCAGTGTTGAACTTAATCTTTTAAGTGGCACTTTCCAGTTGTACAATTCTGTACTTGGTATCAAAATAATACAGTTATTTATGTGCTATTAGAGGGTTCTAATTAATCTTTTGTAGCTTGGCCTTAAATAGGGTCCTTTAAAAAAAACAACTAAAAACTTTTACCACTGGCTCTTGATTGCAATTAAAGCTTCACTTTTAATAGGGTAAAGATAGATTGTTGTTAACTAATACTGTACTTTTATTACGAACTGTACATCCAGCCCTCAATCACATTTTGATAAAACAGTGAAGGAATGAAATGATTTTATTGCTTACTCATCTGTGACAAAACAAAATATATTCAAAGTTGTTTTATTTGGAAAATACTGGTAAAATATCCAAAATTCTAAGAAATTTTTAAAAATGTCACCAAGGGTACATGAATTATCCATTTCTTTGTATTTTGCCTTTATTATTTTTAGAAATATCTCAAAGTGGCAAACATATCCAACATGTCTTCCTCCTCCTATTTCCCTCAAAACAACAACCCTGTGAGGTGGGTTGATTGGACTGAAAGAGACAGACTGGCGCAAAGTTACCCAGATGGCTTTGATGCAGGACTTGAACTTTCTGGCATGGTTCTTTAACCACTAGAACAAACTGATTCTCTGAATAATAGCACATAATTAAAAATAAAATAATACTTTATACATGGTTTCTCCATAGGATGCCTATAGATAATGTGACATTATCTGTTGCTCGCAGACTCCCTTAATTTTATTTGTATTGTACCTTCCATTATTTGTATGCAACATCATTGTTGTAATCATAGGTTTATAGGCACTGAAATTTAGGAATGGAATATTACTGGAGGGTGATGTTTTAAGCCTAATGGGTGCTGTATAAAACCTTAATTCTTCCTCTATTGAAAGGAAGCAAGAGTCCAGGCTGAGTAAGCAAGCTGCAGAATCCATGACCATGTGGAAAATAATTAACTTGATATACAGCATGAAGAAAACATATAGCTAACTTCCATATAAGGAAATATATGCCTTACTCTCATTCCTTTGCTAATCACCAGTAAACACACAATCCAGGAAAAGGCAAAGAATGGAGCTTCTGTTAATTATCTATAGGGAAGTCATGAGAAGATTGCATTATACAGTGCATGAGTGAATGGTAGTTGGGGGATGGCTTAATGTCTGTGACGTTCGCAAATTGGTTATTCTGTACCACATTTCAGGAAAAGTAAAATACAATAAAAGGAGCGATCTTGATACAATAGAGGTCGTCTCATTGAGAGAAAATTCTCTTCGTTGCTTCATTCTGATGTGGCAATTATGGCATCCTGTGCCTCCCTAGAGGTCGACCCACTGGGGGAGGGCTGTTTGCCTTCACATCATAGAAATGATAAAACAATAACACATTTGTCTAATTCATTTCTACTGATACTGGATACATTCTGAACACTTGTTTCTTCAGATGGTTCAGCCACATAAGGTTGACAGTGGCTAAGGATGTAATTCTAGCACGTGACTGTCTATTTTTAATATTTTTTTCCTTCTTCGGCATGGAAGCCAAATTTCCAGCACTGTGCAGGTGTTTGTCATCTTTTTTTTAGCTTTGGGAGGGGGGGTCCCCCCCAATTTTTTGGAGGGGGGATTTTTTTCTGAGTTTTTTTCTTCTTTTATGCATGTGCAAAAGGTGAGTTTCCAGCACTGTGCACGAAATCTCCATCTTGTTTTCAGCTTTTCAAGGAGGGGGGGGGATTTCTCCAAATTTTTATTTTGGAGGATTTTTTTCCCCAGGTTTTTTTTCTGTACATGTGCAGAAGCCGAGTTTCCACATAGATTTTTAAAAAAACATTTTATCACATGTTCAAAGCGCAACCCCCCCATTAGAATTAGCATTGAATTATCAGTGTGGACACTTGCGCAGGCGTAATAGTGTTTGCACATGCGCATTCGGCAACTGAGGGAAAAAAGATTCACCATCACTGGTATAGGGTTTTCTTCCTGAGCAGGGGGTTAGACTAGAAGAGCCCCAAGGTCCATTCCAATTTTGTTATTCTGTATCCCAGTCAATATTTGGGCAACCAATTTTAAGAGATTGGGAGGTCATCAGGGCAGGATTGTGTCAGAAAGAGGTCTATCTATCCTCCCTCAAGAGCAAGGTGGGACATGAAGTAGTTAATCATATCTTGCAGTAATTTAAACAATGCACATTAATTTCTGAAAAAACTACTCCCCCAAAGATTAAGTCTAAGGCATAATGTTGCTAAGCACACAGTTGTATATATCATCATAACATCCCACGTTATAAAATTTACATAATGCTGAGAATTTGTCAGTGTTTCTTCTTGTGACCTATACTTTTAAGATCATCATACTTTACTAGAAGAGCCCTCCATGCCTCCACTCGCAACAGAATACCCTAGCAACTAGACTTACAATCCTAGATTTAGAAAGTTTAGAACTACGTTACCTTAAACACAACCTAAGCAATGACTACTCCAGCTTCAACCACAACAACACACGAGCACACAACAGATACAAACTTAAAGTAAACTGCACCAAACTCGACTGCAGAAAATACGACTTTAGTAACCGAGTAGTTGATGTATGGAACTCACTACTTGACTCTGTAGTATCATCACCTAACCCCAAAACTTTACTCTTAGATTATCCACTGTTGACCTGTCCCTATTCCTAAGAGGTCAGTAAGGAGCATGCATAAGTGCACCGGAGTGCCTTCCGCCCCCTGTCCTAATGTTTTTCTCTTACTAGTATCATGTATATAAACATTGTCATATCTTTGTATACTACCAATATGTACTTGACAAAAACAAATAAAATAAATAAAATGTTTTTGAACATGCCGTTTTATGATTGTCAGTCCTAATAGCCTCACTCTTGCAAGCTGTGTTTTTATCTTTTGTGAAAACTATAAGCTTTATCTTTGCTTCCTTTGATATTTTTTTATAAGGGCCTTCATGATGAATTAAAGGTTCATTCTGTTGTCTTTTCAGCTTGTCATGGACTTTCCTGAGTAATGTTTCTCCTACTGATTAAGTTTCTTTCATGCCATTTTTAGACTTGAATTTTAGCTCTATTTTTTTTCCTGATTGATCTTAAATTATATTACTACAAGGGGGAATACAGTATTCGGCTTTCAGTCATTTATAAAAGTGCTAGCCAGATCACTCTTTGGGGGGAAGAAAAGAAATTGAGTTTGGGATTTTGGTACTTGTATAAATATAGATAATGTGACCGGGAGTCCTAAATTTACTCCTACAGGACCTGGTTCTAAAATAATTCATTTAGACATTACAAGCGAACTATAAGGCAAAAAATGAAGGCAGAGTTGAATTCAGCAATAAATATGTTTACAATGTCTTCATAAAGAAAACAGAAAGCAAAGAAGCTTCACACATTTCATTGCTGGAGAGACGGAGTAACGACACGGACACAAGAGCTGGATTTAAATTGGGTCATTTTTATTAACATAAATTTGCATAATTTATTCAATACTTTGCATAAATTAGCATAATCAACTATGACCCGGAAATGGACCTGCAGGGTCAAACAAATACTTCCGGGGCGGAAATGACGTTATGCCAAAAACATTCCTGGGCAACTCATGGGCGTATCTCGAGTCCAGGTGAGGGGCCAGACCATCACCTGCGACCCTGCCATGCTGTGCATGAGGGGGGTCCCACCGGCTAACCCGAATCCGGGAATTAAAGGTGCAGGACCCAAAGACAGGTTCCCCCCAGCTGCTCAGGCACAAACTCCCTCCATGAGCTTGCGGAGAACCTGTCAATCATCCCCAAAGATGCCCAAGGGAGAACGCGCGGTTGCTAAACCACCCCAGTTTTCCGCCCCTAACCTGCCTACCCAAATGACCAAAGGTAAGCCAATTAACCTAATAAATGCAAACACCCCCTAACCGCACATCCACCTCCGCAGTGTGGAATGGGCGAAAAAACAGCTCGGCTAAGAGGCAGAACTGCCAAAAATTCCCATTCGGCCCCCTAAGGGCGACCCCTAAGCACACTGAAAAATAGGGAGGGCGGGCGGGTGTCTGCTCGTGGCCTCTGCAGTCCGGGCGAAAAGGGAGAGCCCTGGGCCTGCTCGCCCTTATATAGGGCAAGCAGGCCCCGCCCGGACCAATCCGAAGCCTGGCCAATCAGGCCTGACCTCCCGAGCGAAGTCTCGCATTGCGAGACTTCGCCCGGGATCCAAAATGGCGGCCGCCATGAGGGACCGTGTCTCCCGGTCCCTCCAGCAAAGCCTGCCGCCGGGTAAGTCCGGCGCTGCCATTTAATTGCTATAATTGTGACCTCAGTCATAATAAGGTGATGTTCTGATCACTGAATTTTGAATTCTTACATATTATGTTTCACATTAAGCTAACACAACCACAGACAGTTCTAATTGCTCAACTTAATTTTAGGGCACTCTTGTAGGTGGACTCCACGCCATTTCAAAAGCAGCTCTGTGACCTGTGATCTCATTATGTTGGGCTGTGTTCCAGAACTAAGCTGGTTTATTTCTGGTTCATCTACAGTTTATTAGAAAATACTACATAATTACATAGGGTTTATTTTTAATGCTGTGCTTCAGTGAAGCTTGTGAGCTGTCTGTTCTCCCATTTGTAGGAACTATTTACTTCATACTTTCTGGTTCTCAAGCTTCAGGCCTTTCAAGAGGAAAGGCTGATTGACAGCTTTCTCTCATTTGAATTGTTGGGATACCTCCCCCTTTCCCATTAGAACTGGACAAAGGCACACACCTTAGGGAATGGACGAGATTGTTACAAACAATTCATTTTACTTCCTGGTTTCATGGAGAGCAAAGATTTGCCCCTTTCAGTGACAGCAAACCCTGTAGCAGCTTGAAGAAGGACTGCAACATTTACTTTTTCTCGGTATTACAGTATTGGCAAGTTTGAAGATCTGGGATCATTTTAAAACTGCTTTTGGGGAATTGGGAAATGCAGTTGGTGCAGGTGTGAAAAAGTGCTCCCAATAAATAGAGTGTAACTCCCACTCTGTTTAACATCCACTGTTTAAATAAATTAGAAAATGTGTTCTGGGACCATCCTGCTTTTGGATGTGGGAGAATTTGATTCTATAAAACTGTATTCTCATCACTGACTTTTCTGCCCCAGGTGAATCACCAGCTCAGAGGTGTGGGTTACACTTGGTGGTGGTAGAATTGGGGGAGTATTTATTTTTTATTTATTTATTTATTTATTTTGTCCAATACACAATGAGGGTTTTAGTGGGTATATATCTATATACACATAGTAAAATACATGATGAAGGTTATAGAGGAGATACTCATAGTAAAATATATCTAAGAAATAATAGAAAAGAAGATATAGTAATAGAACATATCAATGAAAGAATAGAAGAAGAGATATAGGAATAGAAGAAAGGAATAGGAGATATAGGAGAGCAATAGGACAGGGGACGGGAGGCACTCTAGTGCACTTGTACTCGCCCCTTACTGACCTCTTAGGAATCTGGATAGGTCAACCATAGATAATCTAAGGGTAAATTGTTGGGGGTTTGGAGATGACACTATGGAGTCCGGTAATGAGTTCCACGCTTCGACAACTCGGTTACTGAAGTCATATTTTTTACAGTCAAGTTTGGAGCGGTTAATATTAAGTTTAAATCTGTTGTGTGCTCTTGTGTTGTTGTGGTTGAAGCTGAAGTAGTCGCTGACAGGCAGGATGTTGCAGCATATGAACTTGTGGGCAATACTTAGATCTTGTTTAAGGCGTCTTTGTTCTAAACTTTCTAGGCCCAGGATTGAAAGTCTAGTCTCGTAGGGTATTCTATTTCGAGTGGAGAGTATTTATCCTGGGACAACAGAAGAGGGTGGTTGTCCTGTGAATAATTGTTGATGGGAGGGCTGTTTGGTGAAGCAGGAGAGCCACTGTGGCTCAATTGTCCTGCTATCAAGTTTTAACACATGGCTCTACCTATCTGTCACCACTTACCTCCTTCCCAGTTCCAATCCCTTCCCACATTAAGGAAATTATTAATGGCTATTTGTTTCCACCAGCTGTTGATGTTTGGTGGGAGGGAAAGGAGGCAAAGCTGGGGAATCCATGAATCACTTAACCTATACTGCTCACAGGAAGTAAAAACAGCACTATTTGAGAGAGGGTTACTTTAGCCTAAGAGGGAGGGATAATGCGGACAGCAAATGTTAAGGCATGGTAAATTTCATTTGGCTGAAGGATAGGTTGATGATGCTTTTTCTTGGTCCTGGGAAAAAGCCCTTTGTTATCTCACTTCAGGTGGTCAGTGAATGACCAATTTCATTGTATACATGATGTGCAAAGACAATAAAGGCTTTGACTTTGAATGAATGGGTGATACCAGATTTGTTAGGAAGGTAGGGCAATTTTTAAATATTTAAAATGCTTCTAACATCACCCATTATGGCAATCAAAGCAATACATTGCATCTCCTTTTATAAACAAGCAAAGCCCATTTTCCTTGCTCCTTTTATAAACAAGCAAAGCCCATTTTCCTTTCAAGTTTCATTTTAGGTGAGATTGTGGTGATGAGTTATAATTTATTGTGTATTTTATACGTTTACTCAGATAAATTGTATTAAATAATATTGTTTAATGAAACATAGCAGATGACTCTTCCATTATTCAATGTTATTTATTTGTTCATATTTCGAAGGCATTTGCATGTAAGAGAACAAGCAGCTTGTTTGTTCGCATGCATAAATAATAAATACTTTATTCGATTTATATCCTGCTTTCTCCCCAAGGAATCCAGGTAATAAAGGTAAGAAAACTGATAACTTCATTTCAATCCTGTCCTCCACTATGAGCAAAAGAAAAGCTACATCAACTGCATTTCTTTCACTGACATTCAAAATTCTACCTCTGTAAAAAGGCTGAACAGTGGTAGAGTTCTTATTTCTTTGTTTTTGAAATGTGGAACAGGTTAACCCTATTGTAGATTTTCCTAATTTTTTTATCCCTTTCCACTGAATACCATCAATCGCGCTCCTTAACTTATGGTGGGACAAAGATAGACGAACAGAGCCAACTGCACAGAACAGCTATTTTTTCAAAGTCTTATTGTTTTTAAAAAATGGCAACTGGACTTTCTGGGAGTTTTTTTGAAGACGTTTCGCTTCTCATATAAGAAGCTTCTTCAGTTCTGACTGAAAGGCGAGAAATGGAAATCCAGTCAGAGTTGAAAAAGCTTCTTGGAAGAGAAGGCAAATGTCTTCAAAGAAAAACCAGAAAGTCCAGTTGCGTTTTGAAAAAAACACTTTTGGGACAACCATGACCTGGATTGATTGTATTGTGTTGTATTGTGTTGTGTTGCATTGCATTGCATTGCATTGTTTGATTTTTATTTATTTGTCAAACAAGTACAGTATTATAGTACATATTAACATAACATAACATAACATAAGTGGAACATAATAAAAAGGATAATAAGACAGTAGGACAGGGACATTTGGCACAAAAGTGCACTTATGCCCGCCCCTTACAGACCTCTTAGAAAAGGGGAGAGGTCAATTTTAGATAATGTAAGGTTGGAGATTTTAGGGTTGGGGGAAGCAACAACAGAGTCAGGTAATGAGTTATGGTAATGAGTAATGAGGTGATGGTATTGTATTGTATTTATATGCCGCTCACTCCAAATGGACTCTGAGTGTCTAACAATAGGAATAAATACAATGATAATAAAAACAGTTAAAACCTAATAATAAAAGTCAACAATGCAATAAAATAGTAATAATATTAAAAAAACCATACATACTTGCAATCAGCCTAATTCCAATGACTATTTATTTATTTATTTATTTATTTATTTATTTATTTATTTTGTCCAATACATAATACACATTGAAGAGAATAGATATGTAATAATATAAATAAAGAAAAGAATAGAAGAAAAGATATAAAAGTATAGGTGGACATATTTGAAAGGAAGAAAAGATAAATGAGATAAGGAGAGACAATTGGACAGGGGACGGAAGGCACACTGGTGCACTTATTCACGCCCCTTACCGACCTCTAAGGAACCTGGAGAGGTCAAATGTTTGGGGTTAGGGGTTAACACTACTGAGTCAGGTAATGGGTTCCACGCTTCGACAACTCAGTTGCTAAGAATCTCCATGTTCCATGGCGTTACCTGTTAATTCAGACTCTTTCCAAACATTGATTTAGTGCTTTTCCAAAGAAGCATTAAACCAAAAACATCTCTGATCTACATCCCTGGCAGGTCACAGTGTGGATAGGTGAGGATGAACTACAAGGGATTGATCCGTGATGAACCAGTTGTGTCCAAAACTAGTTCTGGAAAAGAAACGGCACTATTGTGAATAAACAGTCAGAGCCCACAGTGCACATAATATTCTGAGAGGAAGCTAAATGCTATCAAACTCAAAGAAATAGAACTAGTAAGAAGACTGCTACACAAATTCTCTTATAGTAAAAGCCATTACACACTCACGGGTAGCCAAAGTTTGGCAGAGCTAATTCTCTTTCCTCAGTTCAGTTGAACATCTTTGCAACTGAATACTTAACACTCATAGTAGCCCTGTTGTTGTTTTTTAAACAAAGGCCCAGTGCTCTCTTTTCCCCCCCGAAGAGGAGACATCCATGTATATACAGAGTTCATGTAATACTTGACAAATATTTTGGAAAGTGGCAGTCAAACACTATGCGGTAGATAACTTTGCAGAAGCCAAGCATCTGATAGAAGCCAAAATGGCCATGGTGAACACTATGCAAAGTCAGGAGGAGAGCAGTCATACTAATGGTGGCTTATGTAACTTAAGTAAATCCTTACTCCTGGTTGTATAACCAACCGCACTGTTGATGAAATATCCTTGATATACCCATTGGCAGTTATTCTGTAAGCAGTGAAAAACATTAAAACCAGATGTCTAAAAGTGACTGAGGATAAGATGAAGGCAGTGTCAGGAGAACATGGGAAAAAATTGAGTCTATAACCATTTTATGAAGCTGAGAGATAATGACATTCTTATATCACCCCACAATACACTTCGATATAAGGAGTTTTCTGCCTCTTGGTTTGTGATTCTTGGATTTGGCAATCAGGAAAGCACAAAACTGGGAAAAGCTGCCATATACCCTCTAATGTTGTATGATCAAATTCATTTGATTTTATTAATTATGTCAGAACTATCCTCTAATAACATATTGAGAGCGACTGATAATACTATTCACATATCTCTGTGAATCATTTAAAAATTTACCTTAACAAAGTTTTTCCTGTCTCTGTGTCTTTTTTCCATTCTTTCTTCTCTTGATTTTCTTATGTATACAAAGCACATTAATTTAAAAGATAGTAAAACTATCAAAAGGCATCAAAGATCTAAGACAGTAACTTGGCTTCACATTATTTATTTAGCTAACGCCTTTGGCTATGAAAAGTTAAATAAATAAGTCTATAGAGAATGTCTTATTGCAGAGGAAAGCACGCTTTAATTTAAAGGCCTGAATATAGTGTTTATTTCTGTTATTTCATGTAATATGACGGTTCTGTTTATAATTTTTTAAGCAAGGTTGGAGTGAGAAAGTAATGGAACCATTTGGAAGGAGAATTAGTGTGTTCCTTAGCCAAATTTGCTTTTGTGTTTTGCTATCCTGTAAAACCTGACACAAGACATATACTCTTACTGATCTAGGGATCATGGTGTCCTAGTCTCAATTTGAATCGGTAAAATAAAAGAACATTCACATCAGGGGTAGGTTTCAGCAGGTTCTGACCAGTTTTGGAGAACCGATAGCAAATATTTTGAGTAGTTGGGAGAAGGTAAATATCATCTTTGACTGGTCCTGCCCCATCTGTTCTCTGCCTTCTGAGTCCCAACTGATTGGGAGAAAATTGAGATTTTGTAGCAACCTTCTGCCGCACGAATCCCAGCGACTGGTTAGGTCCCACAGAGTTGGCCCTCTCTGGGTCCCGTCGACTAAACAATGTCATTTGGCGGGACCCAGGAGATCCGAACTGCCCCCACCCTCCTTGCCTTTCATAAAGTTCTTAAGACCCATCTCTGCCATCAGGCATGGGGGAACTGAGACATCTCCCCCGGGCCTATACAGTGTATACATGGTGTGTTTGTTCTTACATTGTCTTTGTTATTGTTGTGAGCCACCCCGAGTCTACGGAGAGGGGCGGCATACAAATCTAATTTAATAATAATAATAATAATAATAATAATAATAATAATAATAATAATAAAATAACCTTCCCCTGGAATGGAGAGGGAATGGAGATTTTACAGTATCCTTCCCCTACCACACCCACCAAGTCATGCCCACCAAGTCACACCCACAGAAATAATAGTAATTTTTTTTTAATCCCGCCACTGATTCAAATATGTATATCACAAGGATCATATTTCCCACTGATCTTCAAATACTTAACATTGTATGCCAAAATAGTAATCATTTCAGAATATGAACTGTCTTGGGACGTGCTGGAATTTCTAGCATGTATACGTTATTGAAACAGTGACGTCTTCACTGCTTGGGCATAGTGTGAGAATGGATGATGGTTGGATTCCGAAAGATCTCCTGAATGGTGAATTAGTGCAGGGAAAGCACCCCAGAGGGAAACAACAGCTGCAATATAAGGATATCTGTAAGAGGGATTTAAAGGTCTTGGGAATGAACATTAACAGCTGTAAACCTTGACCTCTGATCGTTCAGCTTGGAGGCTAAAGACACAACATGGCCTTCTCCATTTTGAAGAGACACTCATTCAGCAGGCTGAGGCAAAGAGGCAGACTTGGAAAGAACGAAATTTGGGGGCAGGGCAGAGGACAGAATGGATTTGCCCTTAGTGTGGAAGGGACTGCCACTCTCGGATTAGCCTCCTCAGCCACACTAGATGCTGTTTTAGGAACTCTTTCCAGAGTACGATACCATAGTCTTTTGAGACTGAAGGATACCTATGTTGAAGGATACCAAAAAGTGTTGGTAATGACCTTTAAAGCCCTTCATGGCATTGGACCAGAATACCTCCAGAACCGCCTTCTACCGCACGAATCCCAGCGGCCAATAAGGTCCCACAGAGTTGGCCTTCTCTGGGTCCCGTCGACCAAACAATGTCGTTTGGCGGGCCCCAGGGGAAGAGCCTTCTCTATGGCAGCCCCGGCCCTCTGGAATCAACTCCCCCTGGAGATTAGAATGGCCCCCACCCTCCTTGTCTTTCACAAGTTACTCAAGACCCACTATATCGCCAGGCATGGGGGAATTAAGACATCTCCCCCAGGCTTTCTTATATTTTATGTTTGGTATGTATGTGGCGTATGGTTTTTAAATTGCTGTTGTTGTTTTTTTAGATTTGTTCCATTGTTATACTGTTTTTATTATTGTTGTGAGCCGCCCCGAGTCTTCGGAGAGGGGCGGCATGCAAATCTAATAAATTGAATTGAATTGAATTGATGATGATGATGAACTGCTAGTAATATCATAAGTCAATTATTTTAAGGATAAATTTATTTCATAACATTTCTGTATTTACATATTTTTTCAAAAACTAGAATGGTGTTAGTTAATTATGATATAAAAATTGCATATAATAAAACCAGTTTCATCAGTAAATTTTTGGAACCCCCCTATATTGGCATATTTTCTAAAACCTGTGTTTTATGAGTTTTTGCATGCATTTTTTTAAAAAAAATGTAACTTTAAATTAAATATTTATTATATAAGCCATGTTCATGCAATTGTGCCCAGTCTCTCAGCAGTGGCATCCACGCATCTATTATCCCGAAACTTCTGGTTATTCCTATATTATTAAACTAGCTAGATGTTTGACTTACAACCACAAATCGGATCTAAATGGGGCAGTTATTAAGTGAGTCACAATTGATTTTATAACCTTTTTTTCCCATGGTTGTTAAGTGAATCTCTGCAAATGCTAAGTGAATCCTGTGGTCATTAAGCACATCCAGATTTCTCCATTGATTTTGCTTGTCAAAAGCCATCTGAAAAGGTCACAATTGAGTATCCCATGACTCCAGGACCTGGTAACCATTATAAAATTCAGGCCAATTCAGGCCTGAATTTTTATCATATGAACCATAGGAATGCGGCACCATCAGTGCAAGGACCGGTTGTAAGTCACTTTTTCAAAGTCATTTTAACTCTGAACACTCACTAAATGAATGGTTGTAAGTCAAGGACTGTCTGTACTTGTAGAAATAATGAAAAAAAATAGAAAATTGTATCCCTTGTGGGTATCAAAATAACACTGAACTCTGTAAATGGAATGGAACAGGCCACCAGCTTATCTTTTGCAACCAAAGATAATTTTTGCAACATGTGAAAGCAATTTACACATTGTGCAATTCCACATGGAAATGTTGCTGGCTTCTGCCAAGATAATTATGTGAAAGGTTGCAGTTTTACGGAACCTTCTTAACTCTCCAATTTTGCCATCATGAACTTAGCAATATGGGAGAGACAGGGGAATGGCATTTCCTCATTTTTGGTTTAGCTCCTGGGGATAGTTTATGGATAGCTTTGCATTGGAATTGATTTAAGGAATTTATTAGTCTTTGTGGATAGCTGGCACATCGACAGTCCAAGAAGACTGGATTTACTTACTTCTGTGGCACCTCTTGATACTCAGAGGGTGATATCACCCAATGTCAAAATAGTAATGTTTGCAAGAGGTGTGAGGACATACTTCCCTTCTTAGAATAAAGAACTGGGAGAACAGATTGACTCTTTGACCTCAAGGCTACTTCCCAAGGGGCAGCTTTGCAGTTATTTATAGTTTGGCTGACATATTTAATGTTCCAAATGCAAGCATTACTGTATGTTTCAATAATATTGATCAATTGCCTCTCAGTCTGAAGACCTCCTAGGGCAATATTGAAAAATATAAATTGATAAGAAAAATGAACAATTCTGAAAGTTAAAAGAACTTTAAACTCTAAAAAAGAGGTGAATTTTTAAAAAAGCTTTAAAAAAGTTTTAGTTGAAGAGCAACTCAAACTGTAATATAGTCAATCAATCGATCAATCAATCAGTCCAATCCATCCATCCATCTACTGTATTTGTCTGTCTGTCTGTCTGTCTGCCTGTCTATCTTTTCTTTCTCTCTTTCATATCTGGGCATTTCAGAACTGCTGCCTAGACTGGGGAGTCAGGAGAATATCTTAGGAAAAGTACAAACAACATCTGTCTTGTTTCCAAGAAAATTGCATGAACATATTCATGAGATTGTTAGATACTAAACCCCTCTTGAAAGAAACCTTATTAATATTACATACATTTCTAACATCAATTCAGGGACATTCTTAAATCATTTCCCCCCTAGGCTGGTGGCCTCCAGGTGTGTTACAACTATTATGTTGTCTGGGAATTCTGGGAGTTGTGGTCCAAAATATCTGGAGAGTATTCAGTTCTGGAAAGTTGATTTAAGCAAATGCAAGCCAAACACTACAGCTTTGCCTCTCTGCAAATTTTCTTCTTTCAGTTTAAGCCATTCTCCATTCGGTGTACATAAATCTGTGCCTTTTCTTCATTGAGGGACTTCTTTCTTTCCTTCATGTTCTTTTATCATTTTTAATCTTTTTTCCAACATTGCTTTCCATTCGTTTCTGAGTCTGTTGGGAAGAAAGGCAGTTGGTTAGCATAGACATTGCTTAACCAGCAGAAGCCTTGTCAATGGCCAAGTCAACGGAGAATGCACTACCTTTCTATTTCAACTTCCCATAACCAGGAAAGGTTAAGCAGATTGCTAATTTTTCTCTTAAAATTTCTCTACTCCTCATTTTTTCAAGAAATTCTTGCTTCTCTTGCTTCTCTCAACTGGGTATGATCACCTTAGCTAGAATATAAGGGAGTTTGGTGTAGTGATTAAGGCATTGGGCAAGAAACTGGGAGACTGGGAATTCTAGCCCCACCTTAGGCAGTAAGTCAATCTGGTGACCTCTTCACCTAGTCACTCTCTTTCAGCCCAAAGAAGCAGGCAATGGCAAATTATTTCCCTCCCAAAAATCAAGAAAAGTGCGGATATTAGTCCAAAAATGTCAAAAAAGGACTTCTTGCCTTAATCAGAGGGAGGGAGGGAAAGAAAAGGAGGGAGGGATGAATAAATAAAGAAAGGGAGGGAGGGAGGAAGGAAGGAAGGAAGGATGGAAGGAAGGACGTCCAAATTTTTCCCTCCACTACAGAACACTGCTATGCTGAAAAGGTCCTGCCACATTGCCATTCTGGGGAATAAGGTATTATCTTTTCTTGAAGTCAGAAATTGTCCTGGTGCCATTCTCACACATCTACTGCATCTGTGTTTATTAGATTTACAGACAAACAAAATCAATCACAAATGGTCAGCCAAGTACTCACTCACCTGGTCAATGCACTTCTCTGTAAACGGTCTTTCTCGGCTTGTGAATGTTGAGTTTGCTTCGCAATGGTCTTTTCCCAGAAGACTTTCAGCTCCCCAGTCTCACAGGCAAGGACTTCATAGTGAAAATATTGATTGTTCATTTTCTGTAAAGGGGAAAGAGAAAATTTTCCCCACCCCAAATTAGAAATTTTAAAAACTGCTTCGTTCTTTCATAATGTCTCAGCTATGGCCTATTGTGCAAGGGACTCATAATTTCACAGAAACGTATTAGGTTGTTTTTCATTCCTAAAGCTCCTAAGAATTGTGATCTATAATTGTTGGTTTAATAGAGGAGGCGATTAAAAAAGCAAAGGAAAACAAAACCCTCCATCTTTTGCTTCCATATAACTGTAAGCATAAGAAAGATCTGCCATCATGTTTTGCCATCATCCAATTACAGTTTAATACATTCTGAAAAGAAACTAATTACATAATTAGAATTCCATGTGATTTGGCCCTGTTATAACTCAACTATAAGTTCATAGCAGACATTTAAATGTTCAAACTTCAAAGCCTCTGATTCTTGAGAATGTTCTCTCATTTTTGTACCCCAAAATGTTCAGAGAAGAGAGGAAAGGAAGAAAAATCAAGTTAGAAGTTTTGTTCTATTTTGTTTTATTTCATTTTTTAAAATGTTTATGGAGATTTTCAGTCATCCAGGTCATGGTTGTCCCAAAAGTGTTTTTTCAAGAGGCCACTGGAATGCAATTCAAACTTATTTTCTGCTTTTATTTGAAGGTGTTTTGATTCTAATCCTCATTTTGTTTTTAAATGAACAAAAATTATCATGGGAAATTAAATTATCTTAATTCTTATGGGAAACTGACATTCCAAAACAATCACAGAGAAATTCAAAATCACAAGTACTGTATTTTTTGGATTATAAGATGCACCAAGTATAAAACACACCTTAATTTTTGGGTAGCAAAATAAGGAAAAAGCTGATTGGCAGGTGGATTGGCCTCACAGAATATCCCAATTAGCTCTACCCAGAGGTGAATTTTAGCAACAGGTTCATTGGATGTGAAGTCTGCTCTTTGCTTTTTTTTCTGCCTCTAAAACCTCCATTTTAGAGACTTTCCCCCCCTGAACCTCTATTTCAGAAACTGCAGTTTAATGTTTCCAAATGTAAAATAATGCACTTGGGGAAAAGGAATCCTCATCTGAGTATTGTATTGGCAGTTCTGTGTTAGCAAAAACTTCAGAAGAGAAGGATTTAGGGGTAGTGATTTCTGACAGTCTCAAAATGCGTGAGCAGTGTGGTCGGGTGATAGGAAAAGCAAGTAGGATGCTTGGCTGCATAGCTAGAGGTATAACAAGCAGGAAGAGAGAGATTGTGATCCTGCTATATAGAGCGCTGGTGAGACCACATTTGGAATACTGTTTTCAGTTCTGGAGACTTCGCCTACAAAAAGATATTGACAAAATTGAACGGGTCCAAAGACGGGCTACAAGAATGGTGGAAGGTCTTAAGCATAAAACGTATCAGGAAATACTTAATGAACTCAATCTGTATAGTCTGGAGGACAGAAGGAAAAGGGGGGACATGATCGAAACATTTAAATATGTCAAAGGGTTAAATAAGGTTCAGGAGGGAAGTGTTTTTAATAGGAAAGTGAAGACAAGAACTAGGGGACACAATCTGAAGTTAGTTGGGGGAAAGATCAAAAGCAACATGAGAACAAATCTAATAAACAAATAAACAAAATATTATTTTACTGAAAGAGTAGTAGATCCTTGGAACAAACTTCCAGCAGACGTGGTTGGATTTACCAACCACGTCTGCTGGAAGTTTGTTCCAAGGATCTACTACATGGATTTACCATGGTTGGTAAATCCATGAATTTAAACATGCCTGGGATAAACATATATCCATCCTAAGATAAAAATACAGGAAATAGTATAAGGGCAGACTAGATGGCTCATGAGGTCTTTTTCTGGCGTCAGTCTTCTATGTTTCTATGTTTTTCTGAAACTCTGTTTCAGAGGCTTGGAGCTCCATTTTTCAGCCTCCGAAACCTCCATTTGAGAGGCTGGGTGGGGCTACATTCTAAGTATAAAACTCACCCAGATTTTCACCCTCTTTTTTGGGGGGTAGGGAAAGGTAAATCCAAAAAATAAGGTAAATCCTTTCTAGTCAAATTAACAGACAAAAAAAAATATGCTAATACTTTAGGTCATTTTATTTTTAACCAACCTTCTAAAACATTTGCACTCCTGAAACTGCTGAATGGCAATATATTCAGTTAAACTGACTACAGAATTTGGACCAGATGAGTTAGCAGTAACTTGTTGTTTTAATTGGAAAATATATATATAACGATTCAGAATGTTATAATGGTACTCATGATAAGTTATGATGGTAGACCTGGCAAGTTACAAGAAAGCTAAAGCATTCAAATAATCTGTTTTACACGTCAATGGGGGCTAGCACATCAAAGAATGCTAAATATGTATCTTTTGATCATAAAATGCATTTCACCAAACAGAGGATTCTTTGTTAAGTATTGCATTGTACTGTTTATTTTGTCATCACTCTTGCATGTCAGGGATATGACTGTGATATGTGAATCCAGTCAATGAACTGAAATGGTTTTGCTGAATCAGGGGATGGTTGAATGCCAACTTCAGTGATAAAGGATGTCTTCAATGTATGTTAGGACATCAGTAATTTACTAGTAGAGATGTCAGCTTGGAAATTGGCCTTGTATTTAATGACTTTCTACTTTCTCCAGACTATTCTTCAGTAATGTTTTTAGGTCTGAAGGACAAACTACATGTATAACGTGAAGGTGGCATATCCCTCTACCTTGGAATTACTGATAAGAGTTATTTTATTATTATTATTTATTAAATTTATATGCCGCCCCTCTCCAAAGACTCGGGACGGCTTACAACATATAAAAACAATATACATCGAGATATAATAATTAGGTTAAAATTAAGAATTACATTTTTAAAAAAAACTAAAAGGCCTATGAAAATGCTCACATACTCATTCAAACAAACCTACTATACATTCATTGGCCAGGGAGTAGAATCTAATAACCCCAGGCTTGGCGGCATAGATGAGTCTTTAGACTCTTAGAGGAGGCGAGGAGGGTGGGGGCAACATGAATCTCTAGGGGGAGTTGATTCCAGAGGGCCAGAGCCCCCACAGAAAAGGGTCTTTCCCTAGGTCTTGCCAACTGACATTGTCTAGTTGACGGAACCTGGAAAAGGCCAACTCTATGGGACCTAACCTGTCACTGGGATTCATGCAGCAGGAGGCTAAGATAGGGTCTGATTTAGGATTGTAGCATGTGACAAAGGAAAATTGAAACGTTCCATGAGTAAAAATTTAAAAGAAGAAAAAAACGATTGCCAATAAAAGGATGCATATGGATACATATCTGAATCGGCGGTGGGTTGTTCCCATTTCAGACTGGTTCTTAGAACCGGTAGGTGCAGGTAGGCTCTGCCCACCCGCCTGGGACGCTTCTGTGCATGCGCGAACCAGCGGCAAACTAATTCAGAACCCACTACTGGCCTGTATATCTGTTAATGGTCAAGGTTAGGAAGGAAGCAGTACCTGATTCTAATCCTAATTAGGACTCTGCTATTTCATAATCAATAGAAAGGTTAAAAATTACAGACTGTGTCCCTGAGAAAATAAGAACCTATGTAACAAACTACTATTGTGTTATAGTTGTCACAAATATTTTTGGATGATTAGTTCTTTAAAAAAATCAGTAGCATAATTTTCTTGCTCCTTTATATATATGATCTAGCAAAGCTAGTTTTATGGAAAAAATATTGCTAGAATAATAAAAGCACCTAATTTGATTACATTGTAGTTTGAAGGAGATAAAGAGGCCACTTGGGGACCACTGGTCATGAAAGGGAGATTTTAGGAGCCGAGTTTTTTATTAGGAGATAATTCTTACTGAATGCTCATTAGGGTTTGTTCGGAATGACAAAATGTATTGATTTTTCAGTTAATCTTTGCAGTATATAGATTAATTTCAAATTAAAGTGAAGAAGGTTAACATTTTGCTCAGGATTGCAGAATCGTGTCACCTTAAAAAGTATAATTTTCTTGGAAACGATAAGCCAATATGTTGCCTACTTTTTAATGTTATTTCTTTGGCAATCACTTCTAGGCAAATACAGTGATACCTTGTCTTACAAACTTAATTGGTTCCGGGACGAGGTTCTTAAGGTGAAAAGTTTGTAAGACGAAACAATGTTTCCCATAGGAATCAATGGAAAAGAGATTAATGCGTGCAAGCCCAAAATTCACCCCTTTTGCCAGCCGAAGCGCCCGTTTTTGTGAGGCTGGGATTCCCCTGAGGTTCCCCTCCATGGGAAACCCCACCTCCGGACTTCTGTGTTTTTGCAATGCTGCAGGGTGAATCCTAGCAGGAGAATCCCACAATCGCAACAATGAGAGCTTCACTGGCAACGGAAGTCGGGAGATAGGGTTTCCCAGCGAAGGGAGCCTCAGTGAAATCACAGCATCACAAAAACACCAAAGTCCTTGAAACCCCACCTCCAGACCTCTGTGTTTTTGCAATGCTGTGATTTCACTGAGGCTCCCCTCGCTGGGAAACTGGACTTCCATTGCCAGCGAAGCGCCCGTTTTTGCGCTGCTGGGATTCCCCTGCAGCATCACAAAAACACGGAAGTCCGGAGGTGGGGTTTCCCATGGTGGGGAGCTTCAGGGGACTCCCAGCAGCGCAAAAATGGGTGCATCGCTGGCAACGGAAGTCCAGAGGCAGGGCATCCCAGCGGCGGCGATGGGTTTGTAAGGTGAAAATAGTTTGTAAGAAGAGGCAAAAAAATCTTAAACCCCGGGTTTGTATCTCGAAAAGTTTGTATGACGAGGCGTTTGTAAGATGAGGTATCACTGTACTGTGTTATATCATAATGCACAGGAGTGCATATCAGCACATCTCTTCTTCTCCCTGCCTGCTCCCCATTGGTTAATGGAACTGCAATGAAACCATTAATAAAATTGAGAAATTATCCCGAAGTTTGTTACAACAAAGCTTGTTTGCTGCACAATGGTTCTCAGCTTATTTGTGTATATATAGAACAGTTTCCCCCCCAAGATGAATTGGATTGCAGCTCTCATATTTTACAGTAAGCATGCAGTTGACACATGACACAATTGAATAGAGCAGCTAATGCTTTCCAAGTTAGGAATGCAATTCAAACTTATTTTGCTAAACAAAATTTCAAAGGCACTTTAGAGGGGATCCAGAGAAGTGGGAACCTGTTCTGAGAAGGGCAGTGGGCATAATCAGAGAACAAGAAATTATGCCTGTGAAAGAGCGATTCACAGAGAATCACTGCAATGCTTGAGAAAAGGCAGCTGAAAGAAGGAACACCTGTAGTAAACAGAGGAAAAGACGTTTCTAATTTATAGCAGAGCTCCGGACAGACAACAGTAGATTTAAATTGGACAAAGGTGGATTTAGAGAAATAAAACAAGCAGCGAAGGATGCGACAAAATGAACAATGCAAAATTGGTACCGGTACATGGTGGACCACATTCAATTTGAAATTATGGATAAAAGGATGAATTTGGTTGACGAAACTGACTTGTGACAACTGATGGGACGATGGGACAAGGTAAGACGATACATGGCGAGTAGAATCCAAGACCAATCTACAAGAAACAAATTCAAATCCCTTTATAATATGTAAATAGATATTTTGCTCTTGGGTTAAAATGGTTTATACAAGAAACACCCCTGGTTGGTGGTGGGGTATGAATGTTTGTCTGGTGATGGGCACAATTCACAAAACATTTGTTTTATGTTGTGTGAGTCTTATACAGTATTGTAATTAAAACTAATAAAAAATATTTTTTAAAAAGAAAAAGGTGGATTTTGATTCCACGTTAGACAAAAACTACCCATACATACATCACATTGGTAACCTTCAGTCTCGAAAGACTATGGTATTGTACTCTGGGAAGAGTTCCTGGAACAGCATCTAGTATTGTGACAATCCCTTCCAAACTGAGGGCAGATCCATTCTGTCCCTTGCCTGGCCACCAGATTTCACTAGATTGGGGACTGTCTTTTTGCCTTAGCCTGCCAAGCTGAATGATCAGAGGTCAAGGTTTCCCATCTGTTTATGTCCATTCCCATGGCCTTTAAATCCTTCTTACAGATATCCTTATATCACAGCTGTGGTCTCCCTCCGGGGCGCTTTCCCTGCACTAGTTCACCATATAGATGGCGAGAGCCATCGTGGGGCTTCCAAGATTCGCCCACGTTTCTTCAACACTCCTGGCTTGCATTGGCTTGCATTGGCTTGCGATCAGTTTCCGGTCACAATTCAAAGTATTGGTCATGAACTTTAAAGCCCTACATGGCATTGGACCAGAGTACCTCCGGAACCGCCTGCTACCACATGAATCCCAGTGACCAATAAGGTCCCACAGAGTTGGCCTTCTCCGGGTCCCGTCTACAAAACAATGTCGTTTGGCGGGCCCCAGGGGAAGAGCCTTCTCTGTGGCGGCCCCGGCCCTCTGGAATCAACTCCCCCCGGAGATTAGAACTGCCCCCACCCTCTCCGTCTTTTGGAAAGTACTCAAGACTCACTTATACCGCCAGGCATGGGGAAATTGAGACAACTTTCCCCCAGGCTTTTTTTTATACTTTGTTTTATGTTTGGTATGAATGTGCTGTTTGGTTTTTTAAATAATGATAGGGTTTTATATGTTTTTTAATATTATATTTGTTCCACTGCTATATTGTTTTTATTACTGTTGTGAGCCGCCCCGAGTCTTCGGAGAGGAGCGGCATACAAATCTAATAAATAAATAAATGAATGAATGAATGAATGAATGAATGAATGAATGAGATCTTTCAGAATCTGCCCATCATCCATTCTCACAACATGCCCAAACCAGCGAAGACAAAAACTATTCAACTATAAAAGCAATTCAACCGAGGAACCACTCATCTGGAGATTATGATCTTGCTTCCCATGGATATTTTAGGATAGGACAATTGAACACACTTTTGGTCTGGGGTATCTTTAATTTGGATTTCTGCACTGAGCAGATCAATGCCTTAGATCCGGTGTGTCTAATTTTGGCCATGGCTTCCCCATGGCTGGCTGAGGAATTCTGAAACATAGAAACATAGAAGATTGATGGCAGAAAAAGACCTCATGGTCCATCTCGTCTGCCCTCATACTATTTCCTGTATTTTATCTTAGGATGGATATATGTTTATCCCAGGCATGTTTAAATTCAGTTACTGTGGATTTGCCAACCATGTCTGAGAGTAGAAGTCCACATGTCTTAGAATTGCCAAGGTTGGACACTCTTGCCCTAGATTCTCCCTTCCTGTTCACCACTTGGGATTAAATCTAAAGAACTGAATGATAAAATAAGAATGATTTTGACTTCAACACCCTGCGCTGACCAATAAACCATTAAAGCACCTCCAACAGAGAACTCTCCAGCTTTAGTTTCAATGCATTTCCTCCCTCCCCCCAAAAAGGGAATTCACAATCTCCCTTGGCAATCAGTATGATTTCTGTTATTTCTTTAAGAAGGCTGTGGTTCTCAACCTTTCTAATGCAGTGACTCCTTAATACAGCTCCTCATGTTGTGGTGGTGACCCCCAACCATAAGTCTACCACCAATTCTTCCAACAGAGCTTTAAGTTGATTAGCCAGAAGGTCGGAGAGACACCCCCACTGTAAACATCTGATTGGTTGGACTGTTCCAAGGCGCCAGAATAGAAGCTTTAGTTCAGCGGTTCCCAAACTATGGCCTGTGGGCCGCATGTGGCCCGCTGAGGCCATTTATCCGGCCCGCGGATGGGTGACAGGAGCACAGGTACATACTTTTCTTTTAATTAAATTGTCTCCTTAATGTTCCTTCAAAAAGTACAACACCAATTATATTTCTAACTTATTAATCATTATGCCAAAGTGCTTCCTTCATTTTAATACATTTTTCTATAAACCAAGAAAACCTTGTATAGCCAATCAGATGTTAACAAAAGAAAATTAAAAAGAAAACATAAACATATATGAATTTCAGATTTCTTTCCCCCCCTCTAAATAGTATGTTCCCATTTTGTTTTTAACTTTAAAATAAGGTATGTGCAGTGTGCATAGGGATTTGTTCATAGTTTTTTTTATAGTCCGGCCCTACAACAGTTCGAGGGACAATGAACTGGCCCCCTGTGTAAAAAGTTTGGGGACCCCTGCTTTAGTTCCTAACACGATGGGAAATTCGTCTTTTTCATTGGCCTTAGGCGAACCCCATGGAATGGTCGTTTGACCACCCAAAAAGGTCCTGACCCTCAGGTTGAGAACCACTGTATAGTAAAATGATGTAATTTCCTAAGAATATAAAGGTGAAATGTTATTTCCTATTCTATCTGTAGCAGGTGACTGAACAAGATTGTTGAGGGAAAATAAAATGTATTACCTTTTCAATTGCTTGCTCCTTTTTTCCTCATTGTCTTCTAAATATCTTTTCCTAGAAGCAAATATCACTCACTCATTGTAGAAGAGCCTAATGCTGGGAAAGTTTGAAGGCAAAAGTGAATGAGGACGACAGAGAATGAAGTGGCTGGACGGAGTCACTGAAGCAGTTGGCATGAGTTTAAATGGACAAGAAGGCCTGGGGGAACATTGTCCATGGGGGTTGTGATGGGTCGGTCATGACTTCGCAACTAACGACTACAAGAGCAAATATGAAGACTTAACTTTTATAGTTCAACCACCCATAGTGTCTGCATTCACCCAAAGATTTACTGTCCCTCTCAGTCAGGGTTAGAAACACAAATCACTAATCTTCATATAAATTAAATCACAGAGTTGGAAAGTCAAAGATTTTATATGTCAAGCGCAGAAATAAACCCTTTGAAGTGGGCAGTTGTTTCAAAAGCAATTTCTTGAATGTGTGCCCTGCAGTGTTTTGTCTTTTTCCTCTTTGAAAAACCAACCTTGTGCCATGATGTAGGTTGCCTGTTGTGATTGTATTCAGTTCTGAAAAATAAAATGGATTACAACAAGGCAAGCATTAGATGAAACGCTCTAGTTCAAATCCCTCAGCTCCTCTGTGGTTATGGGCATTGGCTCTTTTATTGTGGGTTCCTCTTGCACATTTCGATATTATTGCTTATGTATTATCTCTAATCCTTGAAGTCTGAGGGAAGATTTGTTTTTGTATTAGTGACTTGCTTCCTGGGGTTGCTGCAAAACTCTGAAGCGCTATTATTGGATTTCTCAGTGGTGAGCATGATGGAGCCTAAGGGCCCTTCAACACCTGCACAGTTCTTGGTTCCCAAACTCTCAAAAGCTACGGGAAGACAATCTATGATTTCCTTCTGCTCTTTGGAACAGTTGAGGATAGAAAATGTCCTCCCCTGAGGTACTGCTGGTTTTGCAGGAAAAAACAACCAATCAAAATAACCCAACAGGAAAAAAAATTGCTACTGGTAGTCTTATTTTTAATAATAATTTTATTAACGGTTATAATTAAAAAGAAAAAAACTAATACAAACTAAAAAAAGAGTAAATGCAAAAAATAAAAAATGTGGAAAAGAAAGAAATATAGAAAATATAGTAAAGGGGGGGAAAGAAATATGTAAACTAATAACTTTCCCATCCATCACAATAAGTATAATCTGTTTTCATATCACTCTCTCTTAATTTCCAATAAATGATCACATCTCATATTCTATCTTTTATCTATGGACAAATCCATTGTGGTCCTGATGTCAACAGAAGCCCATTCAAAATTACCAGAGATAGCAACAAATTTATTGTAACCTTAATCAACTCTAACTCAACTTTTTACAATCTTGGTCTTGAATTGCTTCAAGCTTGATTTATTTTCATTTTTTTGTTTGCCCTTTTCCACAAAATTTATTTTTCTTTATTTATTAGATTCGTGTGCCATTCATCTCATTAAGAGGGGGCTGTGGAAATCCCGCAGAACCTTAATGTCTCTCTTGTAAATCCAATATAGGAAAGTTATTCAAGTCACTCCTCTGGTTCGTTATTTGTATGTTTCTTTTAGTTATTAAGACACCAACTGGTTTCTTTGTGTATTCAATATATCATTTTTTCCACAATGTTCCTATCATTATTATAACAAGACATGCATTTATCATTTTTAAATGCAAGCTCAAATCAGTTTCAGTCTTGTTCAGTAGTCCCTCTTTCACGGTATTAAATAAACTGGCTCTATCAGAAGCTAAACATGTTGGGACCTGTTTCTTAAGAATAGCACAGAAATTTAGCAAATAACTTTACACTTCTATAACTCACTTATGTAACAGATCTAATGTGGGAGATTAATGACCAATGTGTGGAACCAATGTGGAATAAGCCTTGCTACAAAGCTCAAAGTCTACCAAACAATAGTGCTAACTATCCTGTTGTATGCCAGTGAGACTTGGACTGTATACAGGAGACATGTTAGGCAATTGAACCACTTCCACATGACCTGCCTCCATAGAATTCTGAGGATCCAGTGGCAGGATAAGATACCTTATGCAATGGTTGTAAATGTGAAAAACAGTCATTAATCCACATTGGTTGTAACCTTAAATGGCAAGTAAATGAATGGTTGTAAGTTGAGGACTGCCTGTACATTTATTTATTTATTTTATTTATTTATTTATTAAGTTTGTATGCCGCCTTTCTCCATAGACTCGGGGTGGGTCACAACAGTAATAGAAAAAACAATGTACAATACAAATCTAATAATTAAAACTAAAAACCCATAGTTTAAAAAACATGCATACAACATACCATACATAAACAATATAGGCCTGGGGAAGTTATTTCAGTTTCCCCATGCCTGATGGCAGAGGTGGGTTTTAAGGAGTTTACGAAAGGCAAGGAGGGTGGGGACAGTTCTAATTTCAAGGGGCAGCTGGTTCCAGAGGGTCGGGGCCACCACAGAGAAGGCTCTTCCCCTGGGACCCGCCAAACGACATTGTTTAGTCAACGGGACCCGGAGAAGGCCAACTCTGTGGGACCTAATCAGTCGCTGGGATTCGTGCGGTATATGTTTTCACCTTAAGAAGTAAAAAAGAACAATGGCTTGGAAACTGCAAATAGCCTACTAGCTCCACATAACCCACCCATTTTGGGGTCACCAAAAGCATGATCGGCTCCAAAAAGTGGCTATTGTTTTTGGATTGGAAAAATGGACACCTTTAATTAATGTACCAATTTCATCCCTTAAACAGATCATGGCCCTGCCTACTTTTGTAATGCAATCCTGTACTTCTATATAACTGCCCTACCTCAACTGTTCCCAATTTGTACTTGGAGACCATGATATAGATATCTAATCTCATTATCAGCATACTACTAATCTTTCTTGGTATACTAAAACAAGCAAACAAATAAGTAAATGGCCCAAATCTTGTGAGATGGTTAATTCTTGCAAAATGTTGATTTCTCATTCAGTATCTCACGAGACTTCAGAATAAGACTCTAAACCATGAATATCAAACTCAACACATCACATTACCGTCATGTGACATTTTCCCATTTGCTGAGCTAGGATGAACATGGCCTGTGCATGATGCATCCGACCACCAGTTAAACACCCCTGCTTTAACCTCTTGTGAAGTCTGATGATTTCAAAATCATTTTTTGAAAAAAAAAAGAATGGGATTTTGGGATATTATGGGAGAACAGAATTCTCTTGTAACACTGCAATGCAATCTCTTGCATTGTAGTATTACCAACGCTTCGCTTGGCCCCTGGTCCTCAAAGATCTTTACTGATAATAGATGGATTTGTGCAAAGAAAAGGATTGGGAATGGTTTCTTTACATGACAAGAGTAATGAGGGGAACAAGTTCAAAAACAGAGAATGTAGCTTTAAGTAGGAACTACTCCTTATTTTATTTATTTATTTATTTATTTATTTTTATTTTTATTTATTTTTATTTATTTTGTCCAATACGCAATGAGTCTTTTAGTGGGTATATATCTATATACACATAGTAAAATACATGATGAAGGTTATAGAGGAGATACTCATAGTAAAATATATCTAAGAAATAATAGAAAAGAAGATATAGTAATAGAACATATCAATGAAAGAATAGAAGAAGAGATATAGGAATAGAAGAAAGGTATAGGAGATATAGGAGAGCAATAGGACAGGGGATGGAAGGCACTCTAGTGCACTTGTACTTGCTCCTTACTGACCTCTTAGGAATCTGGATAGGTCAACCGTAGATAATCTAAGGGTAAAGTGTTGGGGGTTTGGGGATGACACTATGGAGTCCGGTAATGAGTTCCACGCTTCGACAACTCGGTTACTGAAGTCATATTTTTTACAGTCAAGTTTGGAGCGGTTAATATTAAGTTTAAATCTGTTGTGTGCTCTTGTGTTGTTGTGGTTGAAGCTGAAGTAGTCGCCGACAGGCAGCATACGTTGCAGCATATGATCTTGTGGGCAATACTTAGATCTTGTTTAAGGCGTCTTAGTTCTAGGCTTTCTAGGCCCAGGATTGAAAGTCTAGTCTCGTAAGGTATTCCGTTTTGAGTGGAGGAGTGAAGGGCTCTTCTGGTGAAGTATCTTTGGACATTTTCAAGGGTGTTAATGTCTGAGATGCGATATGGGTTCCAAACAGATGAGCTGTATTCGAGGATGGGTCTGGCAAAAGTTTTGTAAGCTCTGGTAAGTAGTGTGAGATGCCTATTTAAATGACGGATTTATAAATCCTTGAAGATGAGCAAATAGCAATGCTCTTTAAAATATGCACAATGTTTCAGGTAGTCTTTCTGTAAATCTCTGGGGTTAGTCTGTTACTGCTGCAGAAGTTCTGACTGAATGAGATTTAATTTAAGCCTTCGGTGACAAGCTTGCCAAAAGGCAACAATGAGAAACCTGCTTCCAGGCAATCATTTCTGACACTGGACTAGTTGTAAACAGGCTGAGAAGATGCATCAGCTGCCAGATGAAAGAAACAATCGGACAGAGCTCAGAAAACATTTTTACTATATGAGATACTCTAGGAAAGCTTATTTTTAGATTTAATCGTATTAGATTGCACTGATTATTTTTAGATTGAATTTGCAAAGGTAGGGCTCCCAGGGATTGGACAATTGTATTACCAAAGAGGTAAACGAAATTCGGAAATAGTACTAATGTTGTTATCTGGAAAGCAAGATAGATCAAATGTATTTCAGTATCTACAAGATAGGGGAAAAATGGGGAGGGGGGGAAATTAGGAGCTTCCGTCTGGCATTTACAGCCATGTCCAGTATATAAGGATTATGGCAGGATAGTTTTCAATTTCCCAGAAGGGAAATTAGGTAATTTCACCAGTAATCACATAGCATCTTCTAGAGTCACCCAGAAAATATTAATATGGAACTTATAGGACTGAGGGAGTGTGGCATGAATATTTCTAATCCTCATAACTCATGCATAAAATACCTCATTCGGTACTAACCTTCCTCTGGCCCAAATGGTTAATCAGGAAAGGCAGCTGGCTTTGCCTGGTATGTATCCTGGAGGGAAGTATACAGTAGGGTACCCCAAGGTTCTGTTTTAGGCCCAGTCCTCTTCAACATTTTCATCAATGACTTGGATGAGGAGATAGATGAGGAACTCATCCTATTTGCAGATGACACCAAACTGGCAGGAATAGCCAACTCTCCAGAAGAGAGAGAAAATTGTGAAAAAAGTAAGGTTCTACATTTAATCCAGAAACGGTAAGGCCAGCATACAAATCCAATGAATGAATGAATGAATGAATGAATGAATGAATGAATGAATGAATGAATGAATGAATGAATGAATCAATCAATCAATCAATCAGGGACTGCCTTCTGCTGCACGAATCCCAGCGACCAGTTAGGTCCCACAGAGTGGATCTTCTCTGGGTCCCGTCAACTAAACAATGTTGCTTGGCGGGACCCAGGAGAAGAGCCTTCTCTGTGGCGGCCCTGGCCCTCTGGAACCAACTCCCCCCAGAGATTAGAATTGCCCCTACCCTCCTTGCCTTTCGTAAGCTACTTAAAACCCACCTCTGCCGCCAGGCATGGGGGAATTGAGATACTCTTTCCCCCTAGGCCTTTACAATTTTATGCATGGTATGTCTGTATGTATGTTTGGTTTTTATAATAATGGGTTTTTAATTATTTTTAGTATTGGATTATTATTATATGCTGTCTTATTATTGCTGTTAGCCGCCCTGAGTCTCTGGAGAGGGGCGGCATACAAATCAAATCAAATCAAATCAATAAACAAACAAACAAACAAATAAATAAATAAAATATAAATAAAACAAAATGCACAGGTACAATCTACATGTGGTACCTTGCTCAACAGTAGTAACTGTGAGAGACGCCTTGGAGTCCTAGTGGACAACCATTTAAATAGGAGCCAGCAGTGTGCAGCAGCTAACAGCTAGACCGCATTAACAGAGAGATAGAATCAAGATCACATGAATAATATATGCCTTGGTAAGGCCAGAGTTGGAATCCTGCATTCAGCTTTGGTCACCATGATGCACAAAGGATGTTGAGACTCTAAAAAGAGTACAGACAAGAGCAACAAAGATGACTGGGGGCTGAAAAAAAGAAGAAGAATGGTTGCAGGAAATGGGCATGTCTAGTTTAATGAAAAGAAAGATTAGGGGTGACCTGATAGTGTTTCAATATCTCAGGGGTTGCCACAAAGAAGAGGGAGTCAAACTATTCTCCAAAGTACCTAAAGCAATATCGGGTTGCTACCAGAAATGGAGCTGCACATCCAGCTCTGAGTGACCGGTGCACATGCGCTTGTTGGAGTGAGATTTGACTCCTGTGCGTGTGTAGGAAGCAAAATCTTACAAGAGGATGCACACACACGATTTTGGCATTTTTTGGCGATATTTTACTTCTGTGCCTGCAAGGAAGCAAAAAAAAATATGCCGAAATCTCGTACATGAGATTTACTTTCTGCGCATGCGCAGAAGCCAAATCTTGCTCCAACAAATGCGCCTGCCTGCCAGTTGCACACACGCGCCCGCCATCACGCAGACTGCACCTGCATCAGCAATGGTAGCAGCGGTAAGTTGGAAACCCTGCCTGAACTGAGGGTAGAACAAGAAGCAATGGGTGGAAATTAAACAAGGAGAGAAGCAACTTAGAACTAAGGAGAAGTTTCTTAACAGAACAATTAAGCCATGGAACAGCTTGCCTCCAGAAGTTGTGAGTTCTCCAACACTGGAAGTTTTAAAGAAAATATTGGATAACTATTCGTCTGAAGTAGTGTAGGGCTTTCTGCCTAAGCAGGGGGTTGGACTAGAAAACCTCCAAGGTCCCTTCCAACTCTGTTGCTGTTTCTTCTTCTTGTTGTTATTTTTAGCTACATTTGAAAATGAATAAACAAATTGTATCAGTGCAGAATGCAAGGCCTCTCTAAAGACATAATATAGCATTGCAAGCCCCATCATGTGAGAATTTGACATCCTGTCAGTGAAGAGGGCCCCTCCATGACATAACAGAAGGCTTACACAAGAAAGGGAAAGTGCTTCTGACAGCTTCATTGTGCTCAAAGAGGTTCAGCAATACCATTTTGGTTAATCCTGAGATTCAACTCGGCAGCACCACATTGATAGGATCTTGTGGAAGGTTTGCTCCGATGTTTCTTCAGCCCTTGTATTTTTCAAGAGGAACTGACAATTCAACTGTCTTCCATTCTGTCTCTCAAACAGATAAGAGCAAGCAATGATCCTGCAAACATGCTACAGGTTTAATGATAATTGAGTATTCCATGGCAGATTCACAGTATTAATGCAACTTTCCCTGTCTTATCTTAGACAAGTTTATGTGGAAGTTAAAAGCTGGATTGGATTTTTTTTTTACTTCCCTTATATTTTGATTAGGCACTCATTTTCTGGGGGTTTGTTTGCATATCAAAACTGTCATGGAATGCTGACAAGATAGTGGCCTGGATAGAAATGTTAAAAATTAGGTAGCAGAAGAGGGTGGATGTGGGAGGAATACCTAGATTAAACATCCAAGAAGTAGATTTAAGAGAGGACTATGGGAGGCAAGTTTTTAAAAAAAGCATAGGAATTAAAGTATTGAAGCAGACAAGTGACAATGGATGGATGATTTCTTTTTTATTTTTATACGATTTTCTTGATTTACTCTTCTTCTATCCTATTTTTCTTGTAATAGGGGGCAAAAGCTGATAGATGGCTGTTTTGTTGCAGTTGTTATTGTTCTGATTTACTTTTTCTTTTCTCTCGCTCTCTTCTTCCCTTTTTCTTTTTTTTTTAAAAGTAGGCGACATGATTAGAAGTTAGGAAAGAAAGAAAGGAAAAGTTTCTTAATAAAGGGTGATGTAATCAAAAGCTAGAATAATTGGTAGAAATAAGAAAAGGGGGAACATTAGGGTAGACTTTTTATATCATAAAATGAAATAACAAGAAAATGTGGAGTAATTGAATAATGATAATTATTCAATTAATAAATTAATATAAGTATGCATTATTATTAGAAATATTTAAGCATGTTGAATATAATGATTATGATTAACTTGATTAGTATTAGAATGTATGACATTGTTCATGCATTGATTTGATATTCTGATAAAAATTTTAAAAAACTTTAAAAAAAACTATCATGGAATGCTGGTGGCAAAAGCTGAATTAAGACACAAGGAACATGGATTTGAATTTCACCTGTGTTGTAAAGACAAATAATAGTCTTCTCCTTTTCTCCCAGTTCTCTAACCAAATGGGACAATCTTAAACTAGGTGGGTCCAACCTTGGCAATTTTAAGAGCTATAGACTTCAACTCCCGGAATTCCTCAGCCAGCCGTGAGGACTTGAAGTCCACAACACAAGGTTGGACAACCCATCTTAGACTTTTACTAGTAATGGGCCAATTCCCTGTATTGCATGTAAGAGCAGCACATTGGTATCTGGCCTTGAGCAGGCACATACAGCTTTATCCTCCAATATGTTTGCATTGCTGCTGCATCCCAATACAGGCAATTCTTCCTTAGTGATCACAGTTGGAGCTATCAACTCCATGCTAAACATGCTTAGCAACCCTAGTTACTAAGGGGAGAAACATATGACTAGGTGAGTCTTTGCACTGGCAAAACTTAGCAGAGGCTTGACTTTTGAAACAGGGAACTTTTCTTCTGGCATTTTCAGCATCACTCCAGCTCAGCATGAATGGAACAGTGAACAGACTTCTGAAAGCTCCTTTTATAGTGTGGCCAATCAATCACAATGCTTTAACTTCCTGCTTGAAAGTCCTCTTGTGCTTAGCCAATCAAGCTTCAGCATCAGCCTTCCTGGCTGGTCATAAGTTGAGGACTTTTTGTTTCTGGTGGGGTTGTAAGTCAACGACTTAACACCTTGACAAGTTTATCGTCTTAATTCCCACTTGACCGTTAGGCAAATCACCACAGTTTTTAAGTGAAACTGCAAATGACCACAACTTGCGATCATTGTAATTTCCAATGGTCACTACATGAGACAATCAATAAGCAAAGACTACCTGTATATGCTATTACAATTGGGGTGATCTGTCTATTCTGAACTCACAATGGCTGGTTGACACTGTAACTTTCAAATAATAATAATAATAATAATAAGCAATAATAAGCAATAATAATAATAATAATAATAATAATAATAATAATTATTATAATATTAGTATTTAGTGCAATATTTCTCAACCTTGGCAACTTGAAGATATCTGGACTTCAACTCCCAGAATTCCACAGCCAGCATTCGCTGGCTGGGGAATTCTGGGAGCTGAAGTTGCCAAGGTTGAGAAACACTGATTTAGTGGGATAGATGAATCTATTTACCAAATATAATTTTCATTCTTAAATGCTGTTTTCCTCTAAGTTTATTAATGTCTTTAAGGCACTTGCCAAATGGCTAAAGAAAGAGAAACTTGGAAACATCTTTAGTTCAATCGCAAATATACCCACTGGAGTTGGATTTTCTGCAAAAAAGGAGGTTTTCAAACCACCTCCATCAAATCTGGTAATGGATCTTCTTTCCTTTTTAGATTACATATTAATTTTACTGAAGATCCTTACATTGACTATTGTTCTTCTGTAACCATCTTTTTACCATTATCCACCTTCACCAATTCAGAATAGTTCCACATTTTTTCATATTCTCATCGTTTGCATTGTTTATTTGATTGATGAACAACAATCTTTATAATGACAAGATGAAGCACAGGACCATTTACAAAATTAGGGTTCTTTTCCAATCTACACATGGACTATTTGCTTATCAACACTTTAAATGTATTCTCTTTGTAAGGAGTTTGCGCAGTCGTTTTTGTGAAATATTTTCTTTAAATGTAATCTTTCCTTATCTTCTTATGTATAGCTTCATGATTCCATTGGCATAGTAACTTTTTTATAAGCATGACAGCTATTCTCTGTGGCGCTATAACAGGATCTCATTTTGAGCCAATATCAACATGAACATGAACAAGAAGCATGGAGATGACTGATGTATATTTGTGTGTGTATTTAAATATATTAAGCATGGAAGGCTCAAGGACAATTCTATTAGCAGCATTTGACTTTCACTAAAGTTTGAAAAAGAAAAAAGAGTTCCAATATAAGTCTCTAAAACATTTAAATTTAACTAACATTGTACATTTGATGTCTATATAGATAAAGATTTCAAAACCATGGATTAATTAATCAACTAATAAGCATGACTTTATTCTGCCTTCAGTATCAATGTGAGATATATACTGTGATGTTGGCTATTAAAGTGATATTTATCTGACAACATGCTTGATTTTCTTAATTGAGCTCTCCAATTATTGGACAGCACTTCAGTGGAGAAATAGAAGTGTTAATTAATTATGTAAAGTCATTTCAGTTACAATTTTCTGTGAAATGTTTTTTTTTTAGGAATTTCAAAGAAAATCTTATTCCAGCGAGATGTTTGTGGCTGCTAATTACTTATTTTCCTTGTGAGTTTAAGATTATGTATATAACTTTCTCATCTCACATTTTAAAGTTATAACAATTTTGTCAGATACATTAGGCTAAGAGATATGTTTCCTTTAATTTTTTTAGAATACCAAATTGATGCATATGTTTTTTGGTTTTATTTATGCTTTCATATATTAAACTTTGAACAGTTTAATCTATTTTAGTAGCATATTTATTTTAAACTAAACATATAATAATATGCAAAATTAATCATCACAAAATCATGACGGATATTTTGCAGTTAGAAGACAATGGATGTGCTCGGTGTAGTTAAAGTGTGATCATAAACTGCAATAATAATATATTATAGTAATTAGGCTGTAAACTAATACAAGCAATTTGCAGAGATACATAAACTAGACTTTGAAATATTAATTAGCTGTAATAACAAATTTGGCATGCCATATTTTTACAAAGTTTAGAACCAGAAGCCTCTATTCTAATAAAATAATATATATATTTTAATTGATTTCAAGACAAGAAAAGACTTGCAATAAACAAACTTCAATTTAAAAAAAGTTAATACTAACTATAAGAAGCCTGGATTATTTAAGAAACTTGTTGTCGGCAATCTGTTTGGGAGTAAGCCTAATTGATCCTAGTTAAAGAAAAACAAGCATAGTTTATTATCTATATCTGTCTTCGTAATATAACAACCAAAAGTTTGAAAGAATGAGTGATTCCATGTTCACAATAGGTGCTTCCCTGTAACAAGCCATAAAATATTGGTTTCCATGCACAAAACAGCTGTTTATGGCCATTTTCTAAGTCCAGCTTCCAGGCTAATCACACCACCAGCTGCAAATGAATGAGTAATACATATGATGTACAGAAATCACTGCACATTCTTTGTTTAAAGAAAGCATGATTGAAGTGACCTGGTTCGTTGATAGACAATTACAATTAAACAATATTGTTCACAAATCTTAAATTCAAGGTCCCATCTATATCCAAATCCGAAACTGTATTAAGAAATAAAGTCAAAAACTCTATGTAAGTTGATATTGTGTTTCACTTAAGAACGTGGCTCAATTTATATTACCCAGAAGCATTTGGTGGTCTATGGTCCATTGGATGGGATAAAGGACATAGTCTTAAAATATCTCCTCTACATCAACAGTGCTAAGTATTTCAGAATGGTGTTAAGGTGAGAATTCCCCCATCCCTGTTTTTCCTTATAGCAATAGCATTTAGACTTCACAGTGCTTTACAGCCCTCTCTAAGTGGTTTACACAATCATCATAGTGGCCCCAACAATCTGGGTCCTCATTTTACTCACCTAGGAAGGATGGAAGGCTGAGTCAACCTTGAGCCAGTGGTGAGATATGAACTGCTGAACTACAGCTAGCAGTTAGCCGAAGTAGCCTGCAGTGCTGCACTCTAACCATTGCACCACCCCAGCTCTTATGTCCTTAAATCTACTTAGTAGATTTGAATCAATGATTTTATTCTAATGTGGCCAGCAGCATCTTACCTTTGGTTGCCATATATTAATGCCACAGGTGATTCACAGGGCAATCAAAAATGTCTTACTTACTTTTTAGATGGATTCCGTGTGACTCCAACTGAGGACAAGACAACTATTATAAAAAATGGACCTTGCTTCAGTCCAAGAGGTGTGAGAACAGCAGTGAAATGCATACCGTACCTCTGTACTTTTTATTTGAAGTTAGGGTGGGGGAGGACGACATAAATCTTTCATCAAGGGAAGGCTATTTTAGAATAACTAGGAGACCAATCTCATTTCCTGAACATTGCAGCCCCCTGCCTGAGATAACTAGGAAACACAGCCTTCTGGAATAATGCTATCCCTCCTACATTATCTGATTCCACAGGGAGAGGAGAGGGTGTCCATTGCAAAGACAGGAAATCAAAAGGACAATTTGAACAATGCTCCTCCTCTTAAGAACATTGTAAAGTATGGATGGATGGATGGATGGAAGGAAGGAGGGAGGGAGGGAAGGAAGGAAGGAGGGAAGGAAGGAGGGAGGGAAGGAAGGAAGGAGGGAAGGAAGGAAGGAAGGAGGGAAGGAAGGCTGGCTTTTGTCAGACCATTTCTAGAATACAGCTCACCTGTATGGAACCTGGATTACATATGAGACATAAATACAATCGAGAGAGTCCAGAAATATTTTACAAAAAGAGTCTTCCACTCCTTCTCTCGCAACAAAATACCTTACTCAACCGGACTTGAAATACAGCTATTAGACAATTTACAACTACTGTACATTGCCTCCAATCTGATCTAACAGTAGTTCATAAAATCATATATCAAAATGTCCTTTCTGTTAATGACTACTTCACCATCAACCACAACAACACACAAGCATGGAATAGACTCTAACGTAACGTAAACCACTCCAAACTAGATTGCAGAAAATATAACTTCAGCAAAGGAGTGACCAACGTCTGGAATGCATTACCTGACTCTGGTTTCTTCCCCAAATCCCCAAATCTTTAACCTCACATTGTCTACAGTTGAACTCTCCCCTTTTCTAAGAGATTTGTAAGGGGTGTGCACAGTGAAGGGCTATCAAAAATTTTACTACCACACTGTGGGCGTGGCTTATGCAGCACACGCCACATTTTCTTTCAACATCTTTCAGTGCAAATTGGGTGCTCTGGGGTGGAGCTCCATTTTCGCTATCCCACTACATCCCCCCCCCCAATTCGGGCAGTAGCCCACTCCTGGGTGTGTATAAGCGCATCATAGTGCCTACCGTCCCTGTCCTACTGTCCTACTTTTTTCTTTTATCGTTACTTTCTATTTATGTTATGCTTATAGAAACTACAATTCTATACTTGTTTGATAAATAAATATAATAAAAACAGGAAGGAAAGAAAGAAGGAAGGAAATATAAATACACTCAGAATGATTTTTAACACCTCTCCCCCTATTCCCACCCTCCCTTCCCCCCCTCTCTCCTAACCTCTCGCTTTCATATTCCTTGATGGCCTCCCATTAGGTTTCTGCCAGACTGACATGACATTAACCAAGGTCTGTCTTCTGCTTATGCATGGTGAATATATTATTTTATAAGTCACATTCAGAGCTTTATAAAGTGCAAGAAGAGGCAGAAATACCTAACCATGGAGGAAAATAAACATAATGCAAACTATAGTGTTTCAGAAAATCAAGATGCTTATTGTTAATCTAGCATTTTAATAAACCACATTGGCAATAGACCTCTTTGCTCTATTTTGTTACTGGCGTTAGGTCAACCTTAAAATATCATGTGTCCATTTGTTTTAGAAATACTGTATATAGGACTGCTCAATTTTAGAATGGATGACCACCACACAATTTTAGGATCACTCTGCATTTGTTTGTTTGTTCATTCATTCATTCATTCATTCATTCATTCATTCATTCATTCATTCATTCATTCATTCATTTATTTATTTATTTGATTTGTATGCCGCCCCTCTCCGTAGACTCGGGGCGGCTAACAACAGTAATAAACAGCATGTAACAAATCTAATGTTTAAAATAATTAAAATAATTAAAAAACCCTTATTAAAACTAAACATACACACAGACATACCATGCATAAATTGTATAGGCCTAGGGGGAAAAGGGTAGTTCAGTTCCCCCAAGCCTGACGACATTGTCTTATATTATATTGAGTATTTATTGTTCTATCATCAAACATCATTAAAACTTACAGTTTTCATTTTTTTTAAAAAAAATTCTCAGCTCACTGACAAATGAAGCCTATTGGTCTCAGAGCAAATCCCCCACGATACTGGCAAGATTGAAACTTGCAAAACCACATGAGCTTTGTTTCATGGATTCACTTTAATCCTCTCAACTAGTTTATCATTGACGGAATAATCAAACAATCTGCTTCTTTAAGAATTTACTTGGGGTGAAAACTAAGGAAGTACCAATTTACACCTTTGCCAACTTTTGCTCTTTTTACTCACCTAATGCTTTTCCAATAAGTTATCTGAGGTGACTAATGCATTGTCATGGGATAACAGAGATTATTAGAACGACCTTGGAGTAAAGATTCTCTAGTTAATAAATCAAAGCATTAAGTTTATTTACAAAAGTCAACATGGTGCTGAAGTCAGGGAACAAATTCATGATCATTTCAACATTCAGTCCTCTAGAAATTGAATTTTTGGATGTACATTTTACATATAAAGCTCAAGAAGATGCTTGCAAGATTGAGTCCTACCTATTTTATGTTTACATCGACATCACATATGAATGGAAAGGGGTGAGGCTTTGGTTGCACTGCTGTAAATTCCATCTTGACTTTTTAAATCCACCTCAAACTTTTACTGCTGAATAAAATCTTTTGCAAATATATTCTACTCATGGAGCAGTTTTAACATATTCAGGATTGATCAGGTATAAGTTTTTAAAATAAAGATTGAATTATATTATATCGCTTATGTTAGGTACAATTTCAGTGCATACTAAACTAGTGTTCTCATAGCGAGAAACTGACCGGCCTCGTATGCAGTTCTGAGAAACAGTTATTCCAAGCCACCTTTTAAAATGCATTACATTTTCTTCAATTCCATCTTCTTACATCATAGCTCAGAGCCCGACCATCTGCAAGACTCCCATTACAAATGTGTCTGACTGTTAAAATCTGCCCTACTTAAAATGCTCTGGCTGTCAGTGGCCTATTCACGTGGCCTGTAGAGAAGACTTAGTACCAGGGCCTGAGATTTTTTTAAAAAGAGACCCACATCTCTTTTGACAGCTTTTGCTTGATTGCAAATTAACATTGGCACTGATATTAATTTATCCTTTAATGTCAAATTCAGGGCTGGGCTGCTGGGGGGGTTTGCAGAAGTTTGGGGGAACCTACAGCTAAGATTCTGTGCAGTTTGGAGAAGCCCCAATCCCATTCCTGCCTGGCCCCACCCACCCCTCCCCTTCCAGGAGTCCCCACGCGGCCCATTTTGGATGCAGGTAAGTGCAGGGCATGCATAGAAGCTCGGGGATGGAGAAAAATGGGCCTATCAGAAATTTGGGAAGGCTGGAAATGGGCCTATTTCTGGCCTCCAGAGGCCCTCTGGAACCTGGGGATGCTGTTTTCACCCTCGTGGAGGCTTGAGGAAAGCCTCCACAGCCTGAGGAGGGCAAAAACGCCCCTCCTCACCATGGTATAGGAGGCCAACTATGACTTGCTAAAATTTTTGAAGCCCACCCCTGGACAAATTTCAGAAGTGTGTGTTTGTGTGTGAGAGAGTGGGAGTTGAAAGAAGGAAGGGAGAGAGAAAGGAAGGAAGGAAGGAAGGAAGGAAGGAAGGAAGGTTGAGTTGCTAAGAAAAAAATTCAAAATGTTTATGAAGGCCAAATGTCAATCATAATCTCAGTTGCCATTCAATTTTATCTGCTCTGTCTTCCCCAGCCCAGTTCCCTCTAAATGTGCTGGACAACTGGTGTCTATCAAAAGAAATGTCAAAAAACACAATCACAGACTTCCTGTGTCATATTTAAATGAGTATTCATTAGACAATAAACAAGGGCACACCAAAGCAGAACTAGAAAGCTGCCTCCTTACATTAATGCTGTGTTCTTGAATGTCGTTTTCTCATGGCATTCTTGTCATAAATTTGATATTCAACAAGTCAAGGCTTGTTTGAGTTATGGTAGGCAAATCCAATGGACCTATTAAATTTGTACCACTGAAACTTTATGGCTTCTTGAGTACTTCATATATACTGCATTTCTTAATCCAAAATATTAAGATCAGTAATAGCACCTTGTGACTCATTTTCTATGTATGCATTGCCTAGAGACATACTGCCCTTATTATCTATCCTTTTATTTTCATATAGCATTTGAATAAGGGTCCTTAAGGGAAGGAGGAGATGTCAAAAATGGATGTTATTACATCGCAGTTCATATCCTATGACTTTTATACTAGCATCAGCCATCAGGATGCAAGTTTAAAAGGCTGTGGTTTGTGTCTAAATGTTGATATTTTTGTCATTATCGTCTTTGACTCAAAGAACTAGAACAGAGTGATAAAAATGCAATAAAATAAATTGACATAACAGTTTAATTAAAGAAAAACAAAGCAGAGAAACCCATTCCAAATGGCAGTTAGGTTGAAATTTATAAAAACCGAGGCATAAATAAAATGCAAATGTCTAAAAGATATTGTAATCGTTTTTTAAAATAATTGACACAGTGTTCATGGGGAAGGAAAGATATTTAAAGCTGTTTCTGTGGGCTAAATCAGCTATCCATTAAAGGCTAAGTCAGCAGAAAACCCTAGAGACGTGACATTTAATGTCCCCATTCCAATCTTTAATTTGCTTTTGTTGCTTTGGGTCTAGAACTGGTAATAGCACTTAGACTTATACACCATCCCATAGAGCTTCACAGCCCTGTTTATAAAGTTAATGTATTACCCCCGACAATCTGGGTCCTCATTTTACCTATCTTGGAAGGATGGAAGGGCTGAGTCAACCTTGAGATAGTCAGGATAAAAGAGCTGGCAGTCAGCAGAGTCAGCCTGCAACGCAAAACCACGGTGCAGTTTGAAACCATTAACAATAACAACTTTGATAACACCTTGTGGGTAAACCCAACCGACCACCACTACTTTTTAAACATCTGCATAGCGAAAGACATTTCACAAAGGAGCTAGGTTCAGGAGGCAGCAATGTCATGGGAAGATGACAGTACAAAGAGGATGCCAGGCCCTGCTTGTGCTGTGATTAAATGCAAATTGGGAAGACCAGTGGGGGAAAATAAATCTGGTATTGTTATGTCCAGAAGATTCTGTTACTGGGGCAAAGTTAAAACTATGAAGTTGTTAAGCAGAATAAGCTGTATGTATCAAAAGTTGTTTACCTGATCCTCATTGGCTGCCGCGGCTTGGCGCCAAAATTGTAGCGCTGTCAAGCGTCTTCTGTTGCCGGGCTAGAAAGTATATAAGGAGAGTGCCACTGGTGTTACGCGCTCTTTTCTAGCTCGCGTACGAGTGAAAATGTATCCGCGTATAGTTAGACTCCTGTTGAAATAAAAGATTTAAAGTTAGCCATCGTGTTCCAGGTTATTTCAGGTATCCTTTTCTTTCTTTCTTTCTTTCTTTCTTTCTTTCTTTCTTTCTTTCTTTCTTCATTTATTTATTTATATTTTTATTTTTATTTATATTTTTATTTTTATTTATATTTATATTTTTGTTTGTTTGTTTGTTTGTTTGTTTGTTCGTTCTTTCATTTGTTCGTACGTACGTTCGTTCATTCGTTCATTCATTCATTCATTCATTCATTCATTCATTCATTCATTCATTCATTCTTTTATTCATTCATTCATTTATTTGACTTCTATGCCACCCAATCCCGAAGAACTCAGGGCGGCTTACAACAATAATAAAAAATACAATATAAATAGATACAAAGGGATAAAAGTCGAACATTATCTAAAACTAAAACATTATCTAAAACTAAAACCCCATTAAAAAGTTATTTTAAAAAGGCAATCACAGTCTTACGCATGCACACCATTCATAGAGTTGGCCATCAAGGATGTAAATTTATGGCCCCTAGCTGGCAAAGCCAGGTCTCTGTGGCGTTACGAAAGGCCAGCAGGGTGGGAGCAGTACGGACATCAGACGGAAGTTGGTGCCATGGAACCGAGGAGAAACACATAAAAAGGGCCTTAAAAGACTTTATGGTGCTGTACAATCTTAGAACAGTTCTGGGAATGCTACTTTTTTGAAATAGCTGTTTCTGAACGTGTAGAGGAAGTGTTGCTATATTCATATCCATCCCGTTTCAACATTTCTTAAAGGACTCTTGGGAGCTTTCACGGGAACAAAATGTTGAATTATCTAAAGCAGAGATGTCCAATCTTGCTAACTTTAAGACCGGTGGCTGGCTGGCAAATTCTGGGAATTGAACTCCAAAAGACTTAAAGTTGCCAAGTTTGGACGCCCCTGATCTTAGCTGTTGATTGAGCTAAGGGGAACTCTTGTTAACATCTTATGAGGTTGAACATTAATACAAGAGTTGAAATGTCAGACAAAACGTAATTTTGAAACAGCCGTATCACAGAATATGGATATAACAGCTACACGGAGTCTATAAATGGAATCAGCATGCAACTGGTTTACTGTCACAAAGTCCAAGTATTATAAGTGCCCATATCCATGATGGCGAACCTATGGCACACGTGCCACAGGTGGCACACAGCCTAATGGTGGGGAATGTGGTTCTGGTGGCAGCCATGTAGCGCATAGCCTAGCATGTACCACCGGCGCTTCCTATGCCTGCCCCGCCTTGCCGCGAGTGCTGCCTTCTCCCACCGTTTGCCCCTTGCTCGCCTCTCACGCCGGCTCCTACCACCACCCACGCTGCCGCCTGCATGCTATTCACATCAACCTCTGTAATATTAATACACTGTATCCCTGCAGCATTAACCTTTGCCAGTGTGGATGTATTGTTTTATGTGCAGCTATCATATTATCTTTTCGTGTGGGTAAATTGGCTGAATTTAAATGACAATCTACTTTCCATTTATGACAAGGGGAAAATATATCAAATGGCTCATTAAATCTGTGTATCGAACAGCAGCCCTTGTTCTGCTGTGCAATTAATATTAAAAATGGGAAAGAAGGCACAAATTATGCACCTTAGGAAAAAGAGGCAGTTGTCAAAACAAGCACGATCTGTTTATTACTTTAAATATAACTATAATGTTACATGTTATATGCAATAAATCCAGATGGGAGATCTATCAAAGTTTGTAGCAAAATCAAAACTAGAAGCACGCACAGATGATTCTATAACTTCTTTATAAATATAATAACAGATGAATTTACAATATCACTAGCAGATTATTTCTTCAGGTAAACACAAGCAGGAGTTAGTTTCATTTCAGCAAAGAATACAGAGAGGAGAGTGCAGAGTGGAGTGAGCCATGCCCAGCCTTAACCTTACGTTTCCAGTTTCGATTCTGTGCACAGACTCAAATATGTTTAGGTCCCATTGGCTGGCTTAGTGGGCTATGCCTATTCATTGGCTGACCTTGTTAACATGGCTTTCCCAGTCATGGATATTCTAACAAGATCCATAGAAGATTGTGGAGAATAAGAAATACAGTGGTACCTCTACCTACGAACGCCTCTACTTACGAACTTTTTTAGATAAGAACCGGGTGTTCAAGATTTTTTTGCCTCTTCTCAGGAACCATTTTCCACTTACAAACCTGAGCCTCTGAAACGGTAACCAGAAAAGGCAGGGAGAAGCCTTTGTGGGGGCCTCTCTAGGAATCTCCTGGAAGGAAACAGGGCCAGAAAAGGCGGGGAGAAGCCTCTGTGGGGCCTCTCTAGGAATCTCTGGGGAGGAAATAGGGCTGCACAAGGTGGGGAGAAGCCTACATGGGGCTTCTCTAGGAATCTCCTGGGAGGAAACAGGACCTGCACCTTCCCTGTGGTTTCCCCAATCGCACACATTATTTGCTTTTACATTGATTCCAAAGGGAAAAATTGCTTCTTCTTACAAACTTTTCTATTTAAGAACCTGGTCACGGAATGAATTAAGTTCATAAGTAGAGGTACCACTGTACTGTGGGACTTTCAAATTTAGATAGGCAGGTGGGTACTAGTTAATCAACCAGACATTGTAATAGTAGACAAAGATAATGGTTGTGATAGATGTAGCAGGCCGAATGATGGCAAGAACAGGAAAATGTATGACAACCAGGAGAAATTATGAAGGAGGAACTAAAGAGTATATAGAAAGTGAAGACTGGATACCTCTTTGGGCTGTGACTCTTAAATTGGGAGATTGGCTCTAATAGATGCCAGGAACAAAGAGTCATGATATGATGGAAAATGTCCCTAATCCTGCTTCTTAATTGTACTTAGAGAAATGAGGGTTTTTTAAAAAAAAGAGGAGGAATGTACCCTGCCCTTTTCTTTCTGTTACAAAATCAAGCGGTTTTAACCAAAAATAAAAAATCCACCTCAAGCTATTTCATATCTCTTCAAAAAGCAGATGATCATATAGTAAATGAAGATGAAAAGAATGTTTTTCCTGTCCGCAACTTGGGCGTCCTCCTCGATCCACAGCTCACATTAGAGAACCATCTTTCAGCTGTGGCGAGGGGGGCGTTTGCCCAGGTTCACCTGGTGCACCAGTTGCGGCCCTATTTGGACCGGGAGTCACTGATCACAGTCACTCATGCCCTCATCACCTCGAGGCTCGACTACTGTAACGTTCTCTACATGGGGCTACCTTTGAAGAGTGTTCGGAAACTTCAGATCGTGCAGAATGTAGCTGCGAGAGCAATCATGGGCTTTCCTAAATATGCCCATGTTACTCCAACACTCCGCAGTCTGCATTGGTTGCCAATCAGTTTTCGGTCACAATTCAAAGTGTTCGTCATCACCTATAAAGCCCTTCATGGCACCGGACCAGGGTATCTACGAGACCGCCTTCTGCCGCACGAATCCCAGCGACCGGTTAGGTCCCACAGAGTTGGTCTCCTCCGGGTCCCGTCAACTAAACAATGTCGTTCGGCGGGACCCAGAGGAAGAGCTTTCTCTGTGGCGGCTCCGACCCTCTGGAATCAGCTCCCTCCAGAGATTAGAACTGCCCCCACCCTCCTTGCCTTTCTTAAACTCCTTAAAACCCACCTCTGTCGTCAAGCGTGGGGGAACTGAAACATCTCCCCCTGCCTATGTAGTTTTCTGTGTATGATATGACTGTATGTATCCTTTTTATATACAGTGGTACCTCGAGATACGAGTTTAATTCGTTCCGGACCTGCGCTCTTAAGTCGAGCAGCTCTTATCTCGAACGACTTTTCCCCATAGGAATTAATGTAAATAATTTTAATTGGTTCCAGCCCTCAAAAAACTCACAAAGTTAGTCTAAATTATGCAAAAAGACATTGCAAGAATAAATGTAACTTTACTTATTAATAAGATGATAAGCTGAGAGCTTCCCTTCCCTTCCTCTTTTTACCCAAAACAATCAACATGGCAAACTTTTATTTTTATTCATTAAACTGTAGTTATTTATTCAACTTCACTGCCACCCAATCCTGTAGAGGGAGGAAAGAAGGGAGGAAGGAAAAGGAAAGCAAGAAATGGAGGGAGGAAAGGAAGGAAGGAAAGAAAGAAAGGAAGGAAGAAAGGAAGAAAGGAAGGGTGAAGGGACAGGAACAGAGGAAGGAAGCAAGGAAACTTATGAAAGGGGAGAGTAACTTCACTGCCACCCAATCCTGTAGAGGGAGGAAAGAAGGGAGGAAGGAAAAGGAAAGCAAGAAATAGAGGAAGGGAAGGTAAAAGAGAGAAAGAAAAAGAGCAAGAAAGAAAGCAAGCAAGAGAGAAAGAAAGAAAATGAAAGAGAAATAAAAATAGAGAGGGAGAATGAAAGAAATGGAAGGAGGGAAGGAAGGAGAGAAAGCAAGAGAAAGAAAGAAAGCAAGAGAAAGAAAGAAAGAAAGAAAGAGAAAGAAAGAGAAAGAAAAAAGAATGAAAGAGCAAGAGAGCAAGAGAGAAAAAGAAAGAGAGAGAGAAAGAAAGAAAGAAAGAAAGGCAACTTCAAAGAAAGGCTCACTGAGCATCTCTCACTCTCTCTCTCTTTCTATCCCTCTCTCTTTCTCTCCCCCCTCTCCCCCCTTTCCCTCTCTCTGTCTCTCCCCCCTCTCCCCCCTTTCCCTCTCCCCCCCCAGGCCGGCAGCGATGTTTTAAAACAGCCGCGCCGTTTGCGAGCTAACTCCTGAGGTGCGGAAGTTCGCCTTTGGCGTTTGGGCCACTCGGAATGTGAAATTCAAAACAGCGTTCGGATCCCCCCACCCCCAGCAGAAGCCAAGGACCCCCAGAGTGGGGCGGCAGGGGAGGCGACCGCCTCTCCACTCACCAAGTGCCGGGATACGAGCCGAGAAGAGCCGGGCTGGCTTACTTTCCTTCCTTCCCGCGCTGATGCAGAGCCACTCGAACAAAGCGTCACGCCCCCCTGACGCTTTTGGCGGCAAAAGAGCCCAGCGTCGCTTTGGAAGCCGCCGAAAGCATCAGAGGGGCGCGACGCTTTGTTCGAGTGGCTCTGCATCAGCGCGGGAAGGAAGGAAAGTAAGCCAGCCCGGCTCTTCTCGGCTCGTATCGCGGAGAGGGGCGGCATACAAATCCAAGTAATAAATAAAATAAAATAAAAAAATGTCTCTCCTCTCCCAGCTCTTATCTCGAGTAGCTCTTAAGTCGAGCAGCTCTTATGTCGGGGTTCCACTGTATTGGGGTTTCTTATTTTTTAGACTTTTTAAATGTATTATTGTTATTTTAGAATCTAACTATTAGATTTGTCATTATATATTGTTTTTGTCATTGTTGTGAGCCGCCCCGAGTCTATGGAGAGGGGCGGCATACAAATCTAATTAATAATAATAATAATAATAATAATAATAATAATAATAATAATAATAATAAATATTATTATTATTATTATTATTATTATTATTATTATTATTATTATTATTATTATTATTTTCAGATCTCTCTTCTTCATTGTGTCTTTCCTCAATTTCAACAAATACAAATCAGTCAAATGCAATTTGGGTGTGCCCTATAGATCAAAATTTAATTTAAATCAATTTAATTCCATTTATTCAACTTCTATGCTGCCCAATCCCGTAGGACTCAGGTGTGATGAGCAGAGCTCATATTTACTGAAGATTCTGGACCACGGGAAAGTTTGCATGAAAAACTGTTCCGAATTTTTAATCTTTATTTAGAGTCAAGAGGTCACACTATACAGCTTAGTCTCCCTTTCTCTGAAATCTGTTCCTTATTTACACTTCCCACAGATGCAAAAGTGATGTACTGCCAGCTTGGCTGTGATTCAATACCTGAGAACAACAGCTGAAAGAAACTGACATATTTCTTGGCTGCACTCTCTGATCATATGATTCCTGCTCAGAACCAATTCTTAATTGTTCAGCACAGTGCTTTATGCTACTCTGCCTCCATCCACCTCCCCCCCTTTGTTCTCTTTCTCAAAGGAAAGATGAGCAATTGCCAACTTTCCAGGTTCAAGGATTTTCTGGATACTCCTCAGTGAAATTTCCAATGAAGCACAGCTTCAAATATGCTCTTGTGATCCTGGCTGACAATGCAGACTTGAAGGTCAATAGAATAAATGTTATATTGTTTATCCTGTAAAATATGCTGGCAGTTTTGGATCCTATTATTTAGGAAGCATTTGTTAATAGATTGTAGCTAGAGGTACCATGGATTGTTTAACTGAAATGTCAAATGACCAAGCTATATGTTTGCTCATCTTTTCTCAGCATATATTTTGTATAATTTATTTTATCTTTTGTGTCTGGATTGTTGTTCAAAATTAAGCACAAAATTAGAATTTGCAATGTGCTGACACTGGACTGAGAGGATGCTCTAAGTAGCCAATGCTATGAGTGGCTAGACATAGTTGGATGAATGTGGATGATTGTGTTTTAGGATAAATGGGGTTTTAGAAATTTTTCGTTTTGAATATTAGATTTCTTATACACTTTGTATCATATTTATTATGTTGTACGCCACCCTGAGTCAGTTGAGAAGGGCGGCATAGATAGATAGATAGATAGATAGATAGATAGATAGATAGATAGATAGATAGATAGTGTTGGTTATGACCTTTAAAGCCCTACATGGCATTGGACCAGAGTACCTCTGGAACCGTCTTCTACCGCATGAATCCCAGTGACCAGTTAGGTCCCACAGACTTGGCCTTCTCCGGGTCCCGTCGACTAAACAATGTCGTCTGGTGGGCCCCAGAGGAAGAGCCTTCTCTGTGGCGGCCCCGGCCCTCTGGAACCAACTCCCCCTGGAGATTAGAACTGCTCCCACCCTCCTTGTCTTCCATAAACTACTCAAGACCCACCTATACCACCAGACATGGGGGAGTTGAGAGACCTTTCCCCCAGGCTCCTTATAATTTTTGTTTGGTATGTATGTGTTGTCTGGTTTTAATATGATAGGGTTTTAGTTATTTCTTTTAATATTAGATTTGTGCCATTATAATATTGTTTTTACCATTGTTGTGAGCCGCCCCGAGTCTTCGGAGAGGGGCGGCATACAAATGTAATAAATTGAAATTGAATTGAATATTCTTTTGTTTTATTCTCCTGTAATCCAAATGATTCAATTGAAGTTTGCAAATAAAAGATATTTAAATTGGTAGACCTGGAAGGTGTATGCCTATTTGTGTTTGTTTGTTTGTTTGTTTATGTATGTGTGTGTGTGTGTGTGTGTGTGTGTGTGTGTTTGTTTGTTTGACTTTTATGCCTCCCCTCTCTGAGTGTTCGGGGTGGCTTACAACATATATAGGAACAATGTAACACCCTAAATCCAATTAAGATAAATTACTAATCTGAAAAACCCAAAACCGTAAAAAACACTTATTCCCATTCAAACAACTAACTCACAACACATTCATTGGTTAACTCCTAGCCTGGCATCATAGATGAATCTTGAGACTCTTATGGAAGGCAAGAGAATGGTAAGAGAATTAAATAAGAATGACACATTAGCCAAGAACATGTGTGATTTGTGCAAAAGACACCAAATGGGATGGCATGTTTTTCATTTCCATATTTCTATTCCAAATCGTGACCTCTCTGTAGCAGCAATGAAATTTTCTTCTCATCGGAAATATGCAATATGAGAATTTTGACGAACCTATTAGTGGGATATAGGTAGTTCTCAATTTATGACCAAAATTGAGCCCTAAATTTATATTGCTAAGCAAGGCAGTTGTTACATGAGTTTTGGCCCTTTTATGATCTTTCTTGTTATGATTATTAAGTGAAAACTTGCAGCTGTTAAGTGAATCATATGGATCAGGGGTGAGTTCTAACTTACCTCGCTACCGATTCGCTTCCCCCTGCACCAGATGGGCAGTGCAAAAAAAAAGAAGCCAAAAACAAGATGGCGACCGGATGCACAGTGCAGAAAGTGATGGCAGTGGATGAGATAATCAGATTGTATCATTGATGCAGTGGTCATGACTTTGGGCAGTCTCTGGGACAGTGAAGGATGGGGGCCTGGCATTCTGTGGTCCATGGGGTTGTGGAGAATCAGGCAAAACTTGGCAGCTAACCATAACAATCTAATATTCATTGCTTGGCCATTGAGAGGACAAAGACTGAATTAGAGGGAGCTGAATGAACACTAATGGTGAAACTAATTCCCCCCCCCCTCACTGCAAGCTAGATATCTGGCACATATTTGTCTCAAGGGATCGGGGAATTCCAGAGCATTGTTTTTTAGTAGCTATACAGTGTTCCCTCGATTTTTGCAGGGGATGCGTTCCGAGACCGCCCGCAAAAGTTGAATTTCCGCAAAGTAGAGATGCGGAAGTAAATACACCATTTTTGGCTATGGGCAGTATCACAAGCCATCCCTTAAAACTTTAAACCCCTAAATTACCATTTCCGATTCCCTTAACAGCCATTTACTCACCATTATTACTAGTACTCACCATTGAATAAGACACTTAGTGATCCTGATATTTATAAACATAATAATTTATTAACAATAATTATTATTATTTTGTTATTTATTTGCAAAAATTATTAGTTTGGCGATGACATATGACATCATCGGGCGGGAAAAACCGTGGTATAGAAAAAAACCTGCAACGTATTTTTTTATTAATATTTTTTGAAAACCCGCAGTGTAGGCTATTCACGAAGTTCAAACCCAAGAAAATCGAGGGAACACTGTACAGGGAAAGAAAAACAAAGAGCTTTTTTGTATAATTAGGAATCTGTTGAAATGACCTAAGATGTTTCTCAATGTCTTCTTGATATTCTCCTTCTGATATTCATTCTAAAATACTTGGGTCTTGAACTAATGAGGGAGAATTTTGGGAGTTGAAGTTCACAAGTCTTAGTTGTAAAAGTTGGACACCCCCCTGGGCTAGTTGTTAAGGTATCGTCCTCCCCCCAGCCAGTTTCCTGAAAATCTATGCAACTGCAATCATTGTAATCTCGGTGTACATTGTGGTGTCATTTGCACATTTTCCTTGATTGACTAAAATCCATACATAGAAAACTGCCCACATATTATAGTTTAGAAAATTGAAAGCACATAAGAATAAAGAAAGGTAAAGATAACAAATCCATTCTTCTATTTTCTCTTCTACACCATGCAAACATTTAAGAAATGACTACAATTTATTTATTTATTTATTTATTCATTCATTCATTCATTCGTTCATTCGCTCGCTCGCTCGCTCGCTCGCTCGCTTGCTTGCTTGCTTGCTTACTTACTTATTTATTTATTTATTTATTTATTTATTTATTGGATTTGTAAGCCGCCCCTCTCTGCAGACTCGGGGCGGCTAACAACAGTAATAAAACAGCATATAATAATAATCCAAATACTAAAAACAGTTAAAAACCCATTATTATAAAAACCAAACAGACATACCATGCATAAAATTGTAAAGGCCTAGGAGGAAAGAGTATCTCAATTCCCCCATGCCTGGAGGCAGAGGTGGGTTTTAAGCAGCTTACGAAAGGCAAGGAGGGTGGGGGCAATTCTAATCTCTGGGGGGAGTTGGTTCCAGAGGGCCGGGGCTGCCACAGAGAAGGCTCTTCCCCTGGGTCCCACCAAGCGACATTGTTTAGTTGACGGGACCCAGAGAAGACCCACTCTGTGGGACCTAACTGGTCGCTGGGATTCGTGCAGCAGAAGGCGGTCCCTGAGATATTCTGGTCCGGTGCCATGAAGGGCTTTATAGGTCAACACTTTGAATTGTGACCGGCAATGTTCCCTCTAATTTTTTTCCGGTGTGGGTGGAAAAGTATAGTGTCTGAGCGACAGTCCCTTTGGGACTGGGCAGAATAGAAAAATAAATAAATAAATAAATAAATAAATAAGAAAAAAATTCCCTTCTTTTTTTATTAAAAGAAATTAATAATAAAACAAAACCAAAATCTATTACTATTATTATCTTCTCTTTTTCCATCCCTGTCTTCTCCCCCCTTGTGTGTGTGTGTGAACTCTTGAACCATTTCCAATTAGAGGTGAGCTATTGGAAATGGTTCAAGAGTTCACGCACACACACACACACACACACACACACACACACACACACACAAACGGCTGGGGTTTTTTTTCTCTGTTATTATTTGGGTGCTTTTTACTATATGCTTTAAATCAAGAGTCATTTCTATCTCTTTCCCTCTCCCCCTTTTGCTCTCTCTCTCTATTTCTCTCTCTCTATTGCTTTCTCTCTCTCTCACTCTTTCTTTCTATCTCTCTTGCTTTCTTTCTCTTCTCTCTCTTGCTATCTCTCTATCCCCCTTTCTCTCTCTTTCTCTCTCTTGTTTTCTTTCTCTCTCTCTCTTGCTTTCTTTTTCTTCTCTCTCTTGCTATCTCTCTCTCTCCCCCCTTTCTCTCTTTCTCTCAGCAGCGGCGTGGGGCGGCGGCAGGGTGATCAGCTGTAAGGCGGAGCTCTGGAATGGAAGCACCGATGGCAAGGGGGCTGCGAGAGCGCTTTCTCTGAGGGCTTCAGGAACGCCTGCCCTGACTCTACTGCAGCCCCCTTGCTGGAAGTCTGGGATGAAAGCACTCCCAGCGAAGGGGCTGCGAGAGGGGCGGGGCGGGCATTCCCGAAGCCTGCAGAGAAAGTCCTCTCTCGCAGCCCCCTGGCTGGCTGGCAGCGCTTTCATCCCGCAGCCCCCACCACCGTGGCAGAAGTCGCGCCCCAAGGCAGGAGGTGGTGGAGGAGGAGAGGGGGCGGATCGGGTGGCAGGGCCGAGAAGCCAGGGGCACGTTTGGCCAGAGGCATCGTGGGGAGGCAGGGGCGGCCGCGGCTCCCTTTCCTCCTACTGCCGCACCTCCCCGCCTCCCCCCCGCAGGCTGGCAGGGGGGTGGGGAGCGCGCACCCATGGAAAAGGGCGTGCGGGGGGCTATTTTGGGGTGCACACGCCCGGTGGTGACCGGAAACTGAACGGCAGCCAATGCAGACTGCGGAGTGTTGGTGTAACATGGGCATATTTGGGAAAGCCCATGATTGCTCTTGCAGCTGCATTCTGCAAGATCTGAAATTTCCTAACACAATGGTCACACCACCCCCAGAATTTAAAACATCCTGCTCAGAAAAGTGTTAGCTCCAATGTTACTGACTTTTCAACTTAATAAAGACATGTTATTCTCTCAATATATTCATGGGCTAATTTTAAATGCATTGAAATGGGACTGTTGCTTTTATTGTTTGTGTGAATGTCTCATTCAAAAAATGTGTTTATTTTATCCTACGTTTTAATTATTTGAGCGTTAATATATTTTAATTCACATGGAGTAAAAACTGAGTGTGCAGGGTGGTATAGCAAAATTAACTTATTAAAGCAGATCAAAGGAAAGAAAGGAAGATCCCTGGATGGAGCAATACAAGCAGAAGCAAGAAAACAATTGAAATGGGATACATGGTTTAAAGCAAAGGTCTAAAATCTAAAGGATACCAGTCCATGGTTTTGCTGCTGTTGATAGTTCCAGTCATAGGAAGACAGAGTTTCTTCAGTCAGCCATCTGGAAGCAATGAAGTCCTTTCATATGGGAATAATATTCCCCCAGTATTGTACACCAGTTAGCAGCCTAAATAGTCCATTTGAGATCCAAGTTCTCAAGTTCTTTAAGGGAACCTTCATGTAGACTGCATGATAAAGGTTTTTTCTTTGCCTGCATTAAATAGGTTTGGCTTTCTTCCAGAACTAATTGGAAGGAGTGAGTAAGGGAAGGAGAGAGGTAAGAAAGGAAGGAAGTGAGGGAGGAATCCATTTACTAATTAGATTACTATTTATCTAATTTAGTGATGGCAAACCTATGGCATGGGCGCCACAGGTGGCACGCGGAGCCATATCAGCTGTCACCTGAGCTGTCACCCTAACTCAGCTCCAATGTGCATGTGTGTGCCGGCCAGCTGAATTTTGGCTAACACAGAAGCTCTGGAAGGGCATTTTTGGCTTCCAGAGAACCTTTGGGGGTGTTTTTACCCTCCTCCGGCTCCAGGGAAGCCTTTGGAGCCTGGGGAGTGCGAAACACGAGCCTACTGGGCCCACCATAATGTGGGAAACAAGCTGTTTCTGTCTTCCAGAGGGCCTCGGGGGGGGGGGAGCTCTTTTTGCCCTCCCCTGGTATTGAATTATGGATGTGGGCACTCATGCATGCGCAATAGCATGCACACATGCTCTTTTGGCACATGAGGGGAAAAAAGTTCACTATCACTGAACTAGTTTGTCCCAAATGTGTTTGCACACTATTCATAATTTTGTGTTTTTTTCCTGTGACAGCACTCAAAAATCACAGTTGTGTTGTCTCAATGTCACATCACAGAGAGTATCCTATATTGTAGTATACCATTGCTGTAAATTTTGGAGGATTATAAATTGAAGTATTTATGAGTTTGGCAGAGTCAAGAACATTACAGCAAAGTTAAAAGAATTCTCTTCATGAGATTTCATTATAACAACAAAAAGATACTGAACAGATACTAAAGACAGGCTTTCCTTGGTATCAGTGATTAGACCCACCGTTATTTACAACATGATCTCTTAGACTTTCTAGAATTTGACAGACAAAGCACATTTGTGCCTTTGCTTTAACTCAATAACTTAGATTAATGAGATCTCTTTAATATTTTCTTATAAAGTTCAGTCGGCATAAGATATTAATAAGCTTTCCTTTAAATCAGTGTATGCTAATTTAAGAACTGATGAATGTAGTTGAAACCCTGCACTGTGCTTGCTTGAAGATGAAAAAGGATATGGCATGAAGCGGACCTTTGCCAGCAAGTTGGGGTTTTTTTTGTAAACAAGGAGATATCAAGCCTTAGAAGTCTTTGTTAAAATGTCTTTGATGTGAACTGCCCTTGGAACAGAAAACCATATGTTAAATGGAACATATAAAAGCATCACCTTTACAAAAAAGGGGAAGTCTTAGCTATTAGACTGATGTACAAATACCCACATTTGCTATGTTACATGGAAAATATCAGGTACTGATAGATCTTTCATTATTGTTAATTTTAAGGTGCAGTGTTTATCAGATGAACTTTAATGAACAGAAACGTACGTATGCAATTACATGAATTATAGAGGTCTTAATTTGATAAGCTATTATATCTATTTTCTGAATAGATCTGAACCCCCCTTTCTCCATTTATTTATTTGTTTGTTTGTTTGTTTGTTTGTTTGTTTGTTTGTTTGCTTGCTTGCTTGCTTGCTTGCTTGTTTGGCCATTCATTCATTCATTCATTCATTCATTCATTCATTCATTCATTCATTCATTCATTCATTCATTTGATTTATAAGCGGCCCAGCTCCTTCCAGTCTCTGGGCAGCATACAACAATTAAAAACAATACAAAAACAATTAAAACCCTTAAAAATAGAACCACTCATTTCTTCTTTGAGCACAGCTAGGTGGTATTGCTCAACGGCCCCAGGTCTGTTGGCACAGCCAGGTTTTCATGGCTTTTTGGAAGGCCAGGAGGGTGGGGGAAGCACAGACCTCTGGGGGCAGTTGGTTCCAGAGAGCCGGTGCTGCCAAAGAGAAGGCCCTCCCATGTGGCCCCACCAACCAACATTGTTGGGCCAATGTGACCCAGAGGAGGCCAACTCTGTGGATCCTAATCGGCCACTGGGAGGTATACAGTAGTATATAATATATACAGTACAGTGATACCTTGTCTTACAAACTTAATTGGTTCCGGGATGAGGTTCTTAAGGTGAAAAGTTTGTAAGACGAAACAATGTTTCCCATAGGAATCAATGGAAAAGCGATTAATGCGTGCAAGCCCAAAATTCACACCTTTTGCCAGCCGAAGCGCCTGTTTTTGCGCTGCTGGGATTTTTGCGCTGCTGGGATTCCCCTGAGGCTCCCCTCCATGGGAAACCCCACCTCTGGACTTCTGTGTTTTTGCGATGCTGCAGGGGAATCCCAGCATTGCAAAAAAGAGTGCTTTGCTGGCAACGGAAGTCCGGAGGTGGGGTTTCCCAGCGAAGGGAGCTTCAGTGAAATTGCAGCATTGCACAAACACTGAAGTCCTCGAAACCCCACCTCCGGACCTCTGTGTTTTTGCGATGCTGCGATTTTGCTGAGGCTCCCCTCGCTGGGAAACCCCACCCCGGACTTCCATTGCCAGCAAAGTGCCCAGTTTTGCACCGCTGGGATTCCCCTGCAGCATCACAAAACATGGAAGTCCAAAGCTGGGGTTTCCCATGGAGGGGAGCTTCAGGGGAATCCCAGCAGCGCAAAAACGGGTGCTTCGCTGGCAATGGAAGTCCGGAGGCGGGGCATCCCAGCGGCGGCGGTGGGTTTGTAAGGTGAAAATAGTTTGTAAGAAGAGGCAAAAAAATCTTAAATCCTGGGTTTGTATCTCGAAAAGTTTGTATGACGAGGCGTTTGTAAGACGAGGTATTACTGTATATGTTTATATCTTGTCTTTCTTCTGGAAGCTCAATTCATATACATTTTACTCCTTTCACCAATTTTCCCCCAAAGATTCTACGGGGTAGGTGGGTGTGAAAGAGACTTGGTGGCCAAACCGCTCAATGACCTCCTATGACTGATAGTAGATCTAAATCTGAGTTTCTCCAGCCATAGTCTGATACCTTAACTTCTATACTTAAGGGAGTATCTAAGTGAGCATTCTTATTTATTTTGGTCTCCTCTATTTTAGAATATACAAATTCTATACTGGTAGATTCTTTTATGTGCCTATTATGCTATTTATTCTTGACATTTTTCCCCCCTGACAAAAATGGAATCTGTATACTACTTCCGGTTTCTTAACACAATATTCAGTATACTATCCATCCACAAAATCATCCATACATGTATGACATTACAGATAGTTCGAAACTTTCAACTTACAACAGATCATTTTAGTGACCACTCAAAGTTACAAAAATGTTGTGTATGACCATTTTTCACACTTATGACCATTGCAATATTTCCATGGTCACAATCCAGATGCCTGGCATTTGATTCATATTTATGAATGTTGCAGTGTTGTGGGGTCATGTGATCACCTTTTGTGACCTTCTGACAAGCAAAGTCAATGGGGAATTCAGATTCATTTAACAATCGTGTTACTAATTTAATAACTGCAGTGATTCGCTTAACAACAGTGGCAAGGAGTGTCGTAAAATGTGGCAAAACTCACCTTAAAATGTCTCACTTTACAACAGAAGTGTTGCGCTCAATAGTACTCATAAGTCAAGGAATGCCTGTATTAATTAAAAGTGGTGGAGCTAACTAAAGTAAACTATAAATGTATTGTGCGGTTTCATCTAGGACAGCTGTGCTTGCATTAAATGTACTTACTTCAGTTATACATGTTACAAATTTAACCAGGCACAATGTAGGAATCGTGAAAGCTGCAGTTTTGTGATGTGAGCTAAGAATGTTCATTAGAACTGTGAAAATTGACACTGATTTTTATTATCCAGAATTTTTGAGGGCTCAGCAGGAATCCTGTACTGCAGTGCAGTGATATAATTGATCACTCCAAAATTGTGCACGTAATTTATTAATGTGCCCATGCACTTAGACACATTAGTAATCAGGGCAATGGAGAATTACTAATAGCAGATGTTGGGTGGAGAAGGTGCTGAAATTCTGTTGGCTAAACCTGAAGGAAGGTAGACCAGAAAGAATGGTACATATGTGTTGTGGTTAGCTCTGGCCCAGCTCCTGCCCCAAGGACTGTGGATGTGGGGGAGACATCCACATGCTGCAGGCCTGTTTTGCCCCCGGTGGAATCTGCTAATGAAGGCTCCTCTGACCAAGAAGACATGAGTGACAGGGAGAAGGAGAGTGTGGCAGACAGCTCAGAAGGAGATCAATTATCTAGCTCCTCCTTGGATTCAGAACAAGAGTTAATGATACAGCCATGCATGCGGAGAGCGATGCATAGGCAACAACAACTGAGAGATTATTATGAAAATGAGGCCACCTGTGGTTGGGTGGAGCTGTGGTAATTAGTGAGGCTGCTATAAATAGCAGCCTGTGGGTTTGGCCATTGTGGAGGATTATCTGATCATTGTGTTTTGTGACTGCTTTACTGACTTTGACTTTTTGTGTGCTGATTTTCCCCCGCTTTGAAACTAAACCAGAGCAAAGTGTGTTTTGCTTTGTGAAAGAAGAAGGACTGTGAATTGCCTCACAGCTGCAAGCTAAGTATCACAGAACTGATAAGGGACTTGTACAAATTACCAGTTTGGTTGGAGACGAGTGCTCTTTGCTATACCAAAAGAGGGCTTAGGTTAAGTGAATTTTCATTATAAAGAACATTGTTTTGAATTTTCAAACGTGTGTGTGTGTGAAATTTGTACCTGTGAATTTTTGGGAGGAGTCTACCAGAGAGCCCGACAGAACAATATGGTGCATATTTTAAATCTGAATTGAAAATCTTAAGTGAGAGGATATACTCAAAGGGAAACTCTGGGCCTGAAAGAGAGTATGTGGGAAACCAAAAGTAGAGGATGTATGTACCACTGATGTTTTCATATGTGCCATTTCACATTTTATTTGTTACTGGGAATCTTTTCACAAAATAGATTGGACATTTATGCATCTGTTAAGGCAGATATAGAACAGACTGGTCTTTTACAAAGGTGAGAGAGGGGCGAGGAAGAGGGAGGGAGGGAGAGAGAAAGAGAATAACTTCTAGGAAGTTCGCTTTTTCTAAATTAGGGAAAGAAAGTCATACATTTATGTAAGTTCAAAAGTTGCAGATTTGCATTTTAAAGTCAAACGTTCATATTAATTCAGGTTTTTTTTTAAAAAAATGTTTTATAGATAAAGATAAAAGAGTCCAAAAGAAAAAGAAAGTGTATCACTATATAAGAACATAAGAACAGAAGAAGAGCCATGCTGAATCAGGCCAAAGCCCACCAAGTCCAGCATTCTGTGTCACACAGTGGCCCAATTGTCCATGGGGATCTTGAGCAGAAAGAGAAGGAAAGACCCTCGCTTCCCCTTGACCCCCAACAGATGGTACTCAAGGGAATCCTGCCTGCCTCAACCAACATAGAAGCGGCACATGGACATCCGTTTCAATAACCACCGATACACTTGGCACCCATGAATCTGTCTAATCCTGCCTTGAAGATATCAAGGCTGACAGCTGTCACGACCTTTTCTGGGAGTGATTTCCATAAACCAATGACTCTCTGGGTGAAGAAATATTTCTCTTGATTTGTCCTCACTTTCTTACCTATGAGCTTTAGGGTGTGACCCCTTGTCCTAGTATTGTGTGATAGAGAAAAGAATTTTTCTCTATCTACCTTTTCTATCCCATGCATGATTTTATACACTTCTATCAAGTCACCCCTTAAATGCCGTCTTTCAAGGCTGAAGAGACCAAGGCATTGCAACCTGGTATCATAAGGGAGGTGCTACATTTCCTTGATCATTCTTGTTGCCCTTTTTTGCACCTTTTTCAGTTCCATTATATCTTTCTTGAGGTGTGGTGACCAGAACTATCCACAGTATTCCAAGTATGATCTCACCATCGATTTGTACAAGAAAAAGGGGAAAATAAAAATAAAACATTATAAAGAAATCTGCTGGTAACTTAAAGATGACTTAACTTAATGCTATAAAGCTTTGGCAAAACAAAAATAAAGTTGCAGGCACATGTTGTGACGGCTTCATTTTGCTCTATAAAATGATGTACAGTACATCTGTGCCTTACATTTTAATGCAATTATTTTGCTTGAAGCATCATTGAAACAAATTACCACTTCAAAGCTTTGTACATCTTTATTATCTAGGCAGTTCATTTCATTCCAACCAGTTTTTATGGGTATAGCTACTGGCATTTAATACAGCATTCTGGATAATCGTTATCCTATATTTAAAATAGTTAGATGCCATAGGGTCTTATACTCCATCTTTGTACCTACTGCCAGTTTCAGGGGCCTTCCCATTTTCCTTCACTTTTACCGCCTCAGGACCTATTCATATCTTTAAATTCTCTTTCTTCACTCCCTATCTTTGAATAAATTACATAGCTAGACTTCATTGAGACTTTAATAAGGGTTATGTAAAGCACTAAAATGTCATTTCTATAGACACAGTTTTAACTTTTAAAGTATATTTTTTTAGAAAAACTCTGTCTTTCATGGAGCGTCATTGAAAGGTCATTTCAGGCCACTTGAATGATTTCCTATGATTTCATCAGCTGGATCAACTGTATCAAGAATACTGAGCAGAAACCCCTCAGGGACCTATCACAAATGGAAAACAGAGTTGGGTATCAACAAATATTTTCCCTAAGTGTTGATGTGAGGCGTGAACATCCCACGTGAACTTGAAATAGAAAAAATGTATGTGCTCTTAGTCAATGGCCTCATATCACTTTCTCAATTTATTTCAGTCTTTATGATATAAATCAGTTTCTGCATTTAGCATTCTGTATAAGGAAATTAAGCTACTTTGGAGCTTCGGTCTGCTGATAATACAGGGGGACTGTCATTAATGAGAACAGATTTCAGAAATGAAATGCAACTACGTAAGTACAGAAGTCAGTGATTCCCAGATCACATTAATATAATACTGAAAATCATCAAATGATTGGATATTAATTTCAATCCAAAATGAACCTAGATAGAGTGTATGACAGAACAAAACTTTCAAGAACCGCGGCTGCCATATGGCGCACACTAACACTTAAAAGAAATTTGGAACTGTTATAAAACAGTTCAAAGGGGGGGGGGAAGGGCCAATGAAGGGCAGTATTGTATAAAATATTTGTATAGAAAGTTTAGAATTTAATCTCAATGATGACATAACAATGTTCACGCTTTGAAATGACATGAAATACTTGTACAAAATAACTAAGAAGTTAAACACAATGATTATATAAGTATGATTATGTTTTGAAATAGCGATGTAAAACAATATATACTTGCTCTTCCTTTTTAACCTTTGTAATATAATAAAAACTATTTTTTTTAAAAAAAAATAATATAATACTTTATATTGTAGTAGATTTGTTTTAACCCTCACCTCAATTAACGAGACCTATAGTCTAATAATAGCTATGAACTCAGTTTCTGATTTCCATATTATCTGCAAACACTACTTCCTTTTTGCAAAAGGATGGGAGACATGACTGATGTTTCCTGGAGACTGCAATTTTATTTGATAGATTTGATTCCTTTCTCAGTAGCAGTAAGCCTGGGGCTCCTAAAGAATTGCCTGTGAGGTATCTCAGAGAAAAGATAAGTGATGGTGGACAAGGTTTCTTCAAAGTGCTATCAGTCTTTCTCTTTTAAAGCATAATTCTAGGAATTCTTCCACAGAGGCAGTTCCCTCTGTCGATGTCAGTGTGAAGAAATTTCCCTGAGGGTGGACAATTTGAGAAGCTCTGATCAGAAGAATCTTTCTAATGGCTAATATATATAAGACATTAACCCAAGAAACCTTTCATAATAATATACCTGGAGACGGGACTATATGTTGTGTACTGTGTACTGTTAATAGCTTTTAATGCCCCGCTTTTACAAGCCTATCCTAAAAAGAAATGCACCTTTGCAAATTTTATAATTATGAGCAACTTCCATTCTGCCTTTCCCATAAAGGTTGTTTAACTTTAGATCACATCTAAACATTTAAGAAGGAATGTTATTTACATAAGAAGCTTTCCAATATACAGTATGTTGAGAGTCAACTTTGTCCCATCATTCATATGTTAATTTTAGTCCATAAATAACTCTCATAATCAGATCCCAACAATAGGGCTTGTATGTATTTATCATATTAGGTACCTAGAGTACTTTTCATCGCTGAGCATTAAAACAAGAAAACAGCAATAGAATCATATGATGGTATAGAAAAATGAGATCAGGTGAGTATTTGCAGCAGAGGCGGAGTAATGACATGGACACAAAGAGCTGGATTTAAAATGGGTCATTTTATTAATTAAATTTGCATAATTTATTCATTAAATTAGCATAAATTTAACTATAACCCTAACAAGGACCTGCAGGGTCAAACAATTGCTTCCGGGGCAGAAAATGACATCAGAAAAACTTCTGGGGCAACTTATGGGCGTAGCTCCATGCTGATCCAGGTGAAGGGCCCCGCCCTCACCTGGATCTCTTCCATGCACCTGCATGTGGGAGGTCTCGCCGTCTAACCCCTACAAGGGGAAATAAATGGGCGGGACCCAAAGACAGGTTCTCCCCAATTGCTCAGGCCATTAGCACCATGAGCCTTTGGAGAGAACCTGTCAATCATCCCCAAAGATGTCCAACGGAGAACACGCAGTTGCTAAACACCACCCAGTTTTCCGCCCCTAACCTGCCTACCCAAATGACCAGAGGTAAGCCAATTGGCCTAAACAGGGGACGAAGCACCCCCTAACCGCGTATCCATCACCGCAGTGTGGAATAGGCGAAAAAACGGTCTCAGAAACTACTGAGACTGCCAAAAATTCCTATTCAGCCCCCTAAGGGCGACCCACAGTGGCAAACTGAAAGATAGGGAGGGCGGGTGGGTGTTCGCTCTGTCGTCGTCATTATGGCAGTGCCATTGATTGGAAAAAGATGCTCTTTCCCCAGGCTAAAATAATTGTAGGTAAAAACAAAGTGGTATTAATTTGTAATTTGTAAAATTAATTCACAATGTTTACATTGTGTACACTTACAGTGAGCACAATTAATAGCATTGAAAGAACCCATTCTGTGATTCAGATACAAAGCTTAGACACAGATACCACATCCAACAGTCACATTAAGAATGGGTATCTTTTCTTCTGCTAACCAAATTATCCTGTTGTTCATGGACTTGATGTCCTGTAGGAATAGCTGCATGCATCTAACAGCAGGGACAACTATATGGCAATAATGCATGAATGGAAATGAAAGACGATTAAATGAGTGGCTTCAAATTAGAGGCCTGATCACGTGGCATGCCATTTGTTTAAGCTCTGTAGTAACTTGTGAGGAGTGAAAGAGCAAATCGTTGAAGGACCTGTGAAGTACTTGATAAATATTTCTCTTTGCTCTCCCCTCCCACAAAGCACAGTTACATGGCAAGGAAGTGGATATGATGAATGTGAGAAAACCAAGGCCTGGCTGGCTGCAACCCTCATTTAACTGAGCTACATTAGGTTGTGCAGAGCTGTAGAGCAAACGCTCCTGTTTGCTTTAAATAACCCTCACTCAAGTGCTTGTAATTTGCTTTGTGAGGAGAAGGGGGCTTGGGCTCTGGAGTAAAGAAAGCTTTCCTTTTATCTACACTCCCGAACAGCTGGAAAGAGATAAGAGTGGAGACATGCCAACCAAATCAGTCTGCTAGAATTCCTTTGACTTTGCAGCTTTCCAATTGGATGCATAAAGGCAGACATTTTTGGAGAGCTGGTGTAGCTTTCTTCAACTTTTTTTTTTTTTAATGAAATTGAATTGGTGTGGGCGTGACCCTGGAACTGGTCGGTTTGAGATGCAGGGTTTTTTAAAATATATATTTATATATACACTGTATATACAGTACACATATACAATATACATACATACAATACATACTGCTAAAAAAAAATAAAGGGAACACTCAAATAACACATCCTCGATCTGAATGAATTAAATATTCTCATTGAGTATTTCATTTGCATAACTATTCCATTTGCACAACAGCATGTGAAATTGATTGTCAATCAGTGTTGCTTCCTAAGTGGACAGTTTGATTTCACAGAAGTTTGATTTACTTGGAGTTATATTGTGCTATTTAATTGTTTCCTTTATTTTGTGGACCAGTGTATTTTCTGACCATTCAAAGATAGATTGCTGACAATCATTCAAGCAGAATTATTTTCAGACTAAATATTGTAGTCTATAAACTGGAATACTTGGCCACAGCAGATTATGATCCATATATCCATTTTCTCAGTGTTCATTATATGTCATTGAAAAATGAAGTTTAATATAAAGATGGATTATATATATATATATATGTTCTGTATGTATCACACACACACACACACACACACACACACACACATATACACACACACATATATATGAATAAATTAACTGCCTTGAAATGGTCCTGGATTGGGCCTAGAGCAAAAAGGAGCTGTGACGTTCTTTCAATATACCAGGGTGATCCAACAGAAACCCCCCCCCCCAAAAAAACCCCTATATATGTTTTTGTATATTTTCACAGGTACAGGTATGAAGATCTTGGCATATTCAGGTTTCTTCCCATGTATGTTTCAGAGATTCCTGGCAACGTTTCGACAAGGTCCCACTTGTCATCTTCAGTCTGGTGCTTTCGGCTTTGTGCTAGGGCAAATAAAGACTTTGGTTTAGTTTGGGCCCCTTCTGCAGAAATTACTGCCTCAATGAAGTGTGGCATGGAAGCTATCACCTGTGGCACTGTTGAGATATTATGGAAGACCAGGATGTTTCAATAGCGGCCTTTAGCTCTTCTGCATTGCTCAGTCTCCTGTCTATCATCTTTCTCTTGGCAATGGTCCATAGATTCTCTATGGGGTTCAAGTCAGGTGAGTTTGCTGGCCAATCAAGGACAGTAATCCCACAGTAATTGAACCGGGTTTTGGTGCTTTTGGCAGTGTGGGCAGGTACCAAGTCCTGCTGGAAAATTGAAGTCATCATCCCAATAAAGCTTGGCTGCAGAAGGATGTAGTATTAATAATATTTAGTAGATGATATATGGTTACTAAGTTTACCTATGTGACGTATGGGTTTTTTTTTTTACTGGGAAGAAAAATAATAAGGTTTTTTTGTAAGTAAAACTATCCACTCAGAGAAGGATAAAGAGGGCATAAGAGGAAGTGGGAAAGAAGGAGAGAAAGGGGAGAGTAGAAGGGGAAGTAGAGAAGGAGGAAGGAAAGAGGAGGAAGGAGAGAGAGAGAGTAGGAGAGACAGAGATGGAAGAAGGAAGGAGGAGGCGATGGTACTAGAAAAGGGGAGAGAAGGATGGAAGAAAGTAGGTACTAGAGATGGAATAGCCGCTTGAGATAAAAAGAGTGGAGTGGAGAGGGGGAAGATTGAAGTGGATTGAATAATAAAATTAAAATTGGAATGTAACTTAGGTTATTGTACTATTGTTTTTAAGCAACAATATATGTATATTGATTTCTATTGAAAGTATATGTGCTGTATGTTATCTATGTTTTTAATGTGGAGGAAAAAATAAAAAAAAATTAACTGGGAAAAAAATACCTCAGCAGTGCCACAGGCTGATAGCTTCCATGCCACACCGCATTGAGGCAGTAATTGCTGCACAAGGGTCCCAAACCAAGTTGTGAGTGCATGCTTATATTTTTCAGAGGTCCAATATTGTTCTATGTACAATCCTTGTTTTATTAATCGCATGTAATATTCTAAGTTGAGATGGTGGATTTGGAAGTTTCATGAGCTGTACCCCATAACTCAGTGTTTCCCAACCTTGTCCACTTGAAGATATCTGGACTTCAATTCCCAGAATTCCCCAGCCAGCGAATGCTGGCTGGGGAATTCTGGGAATTGAAGTCCAGATATCTTCAAGTGGACAAGGTTGGGAAACACTGCCATAACCATCACAACTATGACAAATTCTGGCTTGAAATATCTTGTATTGCATGTGATGAGTCTCTCATATACTATTACATTTCACATTTTAAGTTGTATTACTGGTATATATCAACTTTTCCACGATATTCTAATTTTTCGGGTTTCACCTGTACATAAGCCAGATAATTTTCAAAGGAATTTATAGCGAGCATCTGTTATCTTTGTATACAGAGATAGTTGAAAATTGGAATCTAAAGGGTGAGTTATTCTGGCATTTTCTTGGTTGAGCATGAGTGGCATGTGATTAGTAGGACATTAACAACTTCCTGTACACATAACTATATGATTTCTTAAATTATATTATTTTGTATTAAATTTGTTCAGTACAATAGGAAATGACCTCTAACTTTATCTAACTCTCCATCATGAGCTTAACTTAAAATTTATTTAAGCAATGGTGGCTATTTAGATTCTATTGTTTGTTTTAGGAAATTTCCATTCTGGATTTGTATGCTCTATGTAGCTAAAATGCCATTCAATTTTTATTTAACAAGCTATGATCTGTACATGGCAAATATTATTGTTATTATTCAAATTTTATCTGTGCAAATTATCTATGCACATGCCTGCAGACCAGATCTTCTTATTGAATCTGGCACAATTTAATAATAACTGACTAATAGCACAGTCTTTGCGATTTACATACCAACTTTACTCACTTGGAACTACCTCTCCTAAGCAAGCATGGAAAGATGGTAATATTTCTTTTTAAAAGGTTATTTTAAATTCTGTAGATGAAGCAAGGATGCTTCATTGCACAGGGCATTATTTCCTTCTCAGATACTGACTGGACTAGGATTGCATTTTCTCACTTACAAAATAAATTGGGCATTTATTGTGTCCATAAAGAGAAATGTCTGAATAGCAAAAAGGCAACCTTGGACGATACTGTGCAGATTACATGCAAAAATAAATGTAAGGTCATCATGCCAAAAAATAATGATTGCACAACCATTGTGCTCCTAAGGAAAACCTTCAGGGTGAGGAAAGAATCTCTTGTAGGTACCAGACATGCATTCATCATAACCCTTGAATATAAATTCCTCAACAGAGGCCTGAATAATTAGGCCCCTGCTGGGGGCATTGGAGTCAACATGTCTGTTTCTCTGTAAACAGTGACACAGGATGGAGAGTTGGGGGTGGATGGCTTGGTGAAGATTTGTTTCTACAAAAGTAGGTATTCTACTCTGGTAAATTTCATGAAGGAAGATTGTATCAATGAGTCAGGCTGCTAAGCCAGAGGAAAAAAAGATCCTACCCTGAGATAAATCTCAAATAATAAATTCCATGACCAATCAACTACAGATAGAAGATTTGGGTGGCTGGGGGTTCAAACTGTAGCAAAGTTTGGGCAAAACATCCTGTGCATCTCATTGGCCTGTGTCTTTATCTATCCATTTTAAAAAGAGAATTGAGACAGAAAAAGAAAAAAAAAGGTCAAGATTTATTTCAAGTCAGTGTTAAATAAGGGCTTTGATTTCCATTATATAAAGGCAAAATTCATTTTACTTTTAACTTTTTTTCTATTTTGGGAACGGCTCATTTATAAACACTGAATTTCACAAACTGATACTAACAGGGTCACTCAGTACACAACAGAAACACCAAAACTCAATGTTGCCCAAAGGCTGTGTCATTTCACGGCAGAGGAGAGAAGAATTCCAATCAAATGGATCTCAGAGAATGTTAAAAAAGGAATAATTTCAATTTAACAGAGGTCTTTATATTACCGGCTTGAACTAATAAAAGAGATTTATTAGATCAATAAAGATCTGATCATTTGAATTTATACAAAATAATCATATTGTGAGCTTTAAAAATAAGGAATTCAATGGCAGTCTTTATTTAGCTGTTTCTCTTCATTGTCATTCATTTTATCCAGACTCTAGAGCAGTATTTCTCAATTTCTCTCGACTTCAGCCTGTCTCCCAGAATTCCCTTTCAACTTCCTGAATGGGGAATTCTGGGAGACATAATCTACACAGCTTAAAGTTGCTGAGATTGAGAAGCATTGCTCTGGTGAACCAGCTAAAAACTCCCCTCTTCCTTCCCATTCATTACTAACCATACGCCTGTTAAAAGACATGAATAGAGCAGTACCTCCTAATTATATTTAGAGGAAATTAAAATCACTTAGGAGAGATGGGTGGTGTAGAAATTTAATGGCTAAAATAAAATAAAATTCGAAGAATGTTGCTCTGGATCTGTGGAAACTATTGCTCTGTTTTTGCAAAACAAAAAAGACCTCATTCATTTTATCTGCAAGCACTGCTGGAAAGTAGATAAAGAATAAGCAGAAATCAATCACCATCACAGGGACATTTTCCTGTTGTTTTCATCCTAAACCATTCCTCATTTTCTCAGTAAGAAAAAGGAAAGAAAATCACGCTTGGTCTATGTGCATTTGTTATATGTAACAGCTACATTTGAAGACATGTTTTAGGTGGCAACTAAGCCCTAGTGATTGGTATTGCTCTGCCACAGAATCGTTTACCAGCAAACCTTTGTACATTTGTAATGTACATATGCCTTTTATGAAACAGACTGATATATGTGTTCAAGAACAAACAAAAGTTATTAAGGTTCAGTACATAAATTTCATCTATGCATTTCAGTATCAAAACAACTGTTGAACACCCTGGCAAATAACTACAGTTCTTCATCTGATGTATCATTGTCTTGTTGCTGAAGTAATTTCTCATCTCAGCATTATCTCACATGCAGTAAAAATCCCTCAAGACTTATTTCTGGACAGATACGTTCTGCGTGACTGTATCCATATAGGAAGTTTTCTAAAAAGTTTTCTGAAAAATCAGTGTTCCTTTTTTGGGGTTTCTTTTTTACACTTCAATTTGTCAACCCTCCCTGCAACTCAAACCATCTACTTTTAAAATCAAATCTAGGTTTCTTGGGGGGGGGGGGAGAGAAATGGCACTTGTGTTACTCCAGTCATGTAGGCAAGTTTAATAGAGTGCTTATTGAAGATTCCACTGGCCTATTCATGTTTATCCAAATGCACCAAAGTCAGGCCAGGTTTGATTATACAGTTGCAAAACATTTTCTTTGGGGGATGTGGGTGGGGGTGTATAGTGTTATAGTTCCAGGAAACTATAACACAATTGGTTGCCGATCAGTTTCCGGATGCAATTCAAAGTGTTGGTTATGACCTATAAAGCCCTTCATAGCACCGGACCAGATCATCTCAGGGACCACCTTCTGCTGCCCGAATACCAGCGACCAGTAAGGTCCCACAGAGTGGGTCTTCTCTGGGTCCCGTCAACTAAACAATGTCGCTTGACGGGACCCAGGGGAAGAGCCTTCTCTGTGGTGGCCCCAGACCTCTGGAACCAACTCCCTCCAGAGATTAGAATTGCCCCCACCCTCATTGCCTTTCGTAAGCTGCTCAAAACCCACCTCTGCCACCAGGCATGGGGGAATTGAGATACGCTTCCCCCCTAGGCCTTTACAATTTTATGCATGGTATGTCTGTACGTATGTTTGGTTTTATAATAAGGGTTTTTAACTGTTTTAGTATTGGATTATTATTATATGCTGTTTTATTGCTGTTGTTAGCCGGCCCAAGTCTGCGGAGAGGGGCGGCATACAAATCCAATAAATAGATAGATAGATAGATAGATAGATAGATAGATAGATAGATAGATAGATAGATAATGACAGCGCCGGACTTACCCGGCAGGCAGGCTTTGCTGGAGGGACCGGGAGACACGGTCCCTCATGGCGGCCGCCATCTTGGATCCCGGGCGAAGTCTCGCGATGCGAGACTTCGCTCGGGAGATCGGGGCCTGATTGGCCAGGCCCCTGATTGGTCCGGGCGGGGCCTGCTTGCCCTATATAAGGGCGAGCAGGCCCGGGGCTCTTCCTTTTCGCCCGGACCAAGCTACAGAGCAGACATTCGTTTGTCTGCTCGCGGCGGCCATTTTGTTTGGCGACCTCGTGCGAGGCGCCATTTTGTGGCCTGTGGGGGTGAAAAGCCTTCTCTCTTCTTCAGCGGAGCCAGCATCGGCTGGCTCCGCTCCGGTTTGGAGCCTCATTGTTCTGTTTAAGGGGGAGGGTGGTGCTGCCTCCTGGTGGCCTCGCGGGCGCGCGGGGGTCGCTGGGGATCGAGGCCTGGGATAAAGGCCTGGTGTTTGGGCCTTGTTGCCCTCGGGGATAGGGGGGAATTGGCTTCCCGGGGGGTTTTTAGCTCCGCTTAGGCCTGCTATTTGAGCAGGCCTTGTTCCAGTGGTGCAGGGCCCGTTGGGGGAGGGCTTTGTCCCGCCCTATTCCTTATTGTATAAAGATAGAATTTAGTGGCATGGCCCCTAAGAAGCGGCCGGCTAAGGCCCTCCCGGCCCAACCTGCGGTGCGGCCCAGGAGGGCTGCCAGGCCGTCTGCTCGGGCTCGGGCGGCGGCAGAGGGGCCCCCGGGGGGGATCCCGGTGGGGGGGGTGGCTGGGTTTATGCCCACAGTCCCTCAACCCGAGGTGTCCCCTTCTCTTTCCTGGGCCAGGGTCCTGGAGCGGCTCGACGAGTTGGAGAGGTGGAGGTCGGGGGCAGGCCCGGAGGGGCTTTCCCCGGCTGCCACCGCGGCTTGGGGCGCAGACCCCGAAGAGGAGTCGGCCCCAGCTGGGCAAGTGGCCCATGAAGTGCGGATGGCGGGCCCCGGACAAGCGGGCAGCACCGGACAGACGGGCCATGCTGGACAGATGGCCCCGCATGGGCAATGGTCATCGTTCCAAGGCCCATCCAGGATGGGCCCACCGTGGATGGCTTCGACCCCTTACGGGGCAGGTGAGGTTGCACCACATGTAGGTACATCTCCGCTCCTGACCATTCAGGGTCCCGGGTTCATCCCGCCAGCTTTGGGGGGTGGCAACAGCTTCACGGGGGCTGCTGCAGGCACCTGCGGTCAGGTTTGGTCCCCGCCGGCTCCGCCAGCGGGGGCGCTGGGGGTGCCTGTCCCGCCTGGGGCGGGGGTGGGGGGTTGGATTCCTCCTCCACCGGCCATTATGCCACCGGTCCCATTCATGTACCCGCCGGGGCTTGGGGTGCTGGGCTCGGGGGCCACCACGGTGTGGGACCCGTTCGCCAGCATCAAGCCTGGGGCCATCCCTTGTGGGTTGCCCGCCACACCTTTAGGGTACCATCTGCACCCCTCAGTTAAGGAGGCAATCTGGCGGGGGGAATACGTTGATTTGTTCTCCCTCCTGAACAGGGAGGTCCCTAAACAAGATAAGGAGATTGTCCCTGGGGAGAAAGTGAAAAAGACAAAGGTCACGAAATGCTTCAGCTCGTGGCTGTATGCATTTCTGACCTTTGCGTCGGTGGTCATTCAGAGGCAGCCGGAGAGGGCCGCTGCCTTGTTGAAGTACATCGACCTGATAGCGAGGGCCCATTTCGAGTATGGGGGGACCATATGGAGGCACTATGACAAGGGCTTCCGTATGCGCATTGCTCATGAACCCTACTTGCCTTGGAATATGGTGGTTCCGGACCTGTGGTTCCAGGCCACTCATATGTCGGGGAAGGAGGGCTGTGATAGGACCGATAGCGGTCATTTTATGGAGGAGGAGCCTGCGACGCCCGCGCCGGCAAAGGCAGTGGCGGGTGCCGTTAGTAAGGGTGCCTCTTTAATTTGTCACGAGTTCGCTGCAAAGGGGGCGTGTTTTCGCCCCATTTGCAGGTTTCGTCACGCCTGCGGAGGTTGTGGGGGAAACCATTCCGCAGCCGTGTGCCCCCGCCCCAAGAAGGGGATTGAAAAGAAAGGCTCGGGCCCCCCAAAGCCTCCCCCATCTGTTGGGGGAAAAGGGGCCCAGCCCAATTAATTTAGGGGTGCTTGAGGGTTGGTTGGGCGACTACCACCCTCGCTCGAGAGCGGCCGCTCTCTTGCTAGGTTTTGCAGAGGCATTTAGGATCCCTTATCAGGGTGTTAGGAAGGCCTTCATGTCTGACAACCTTAGGTCGGTTGTTGGTCATGAAGACATTGTTAGGGAAAAGATTGGGAAGGAGGTTGCCGAAGGCAGGGTCCTGGGCCCCTTTTCGGAGCCGCCCTTCCCGAATCTTCGTGTGTCTCCCTTAGGTGTGGTTCCCAAAAAGGCGAGTGGTGAATTTAGGTTGATTCACCATTTGTCTTTTCCGAAAGGGGAGTCAGTGAATGATTTCATTCCTGACGAGTTGTGTTCAGTCCGGTATGCATCCTTTGATGCAGCTGTGACTATGGTTAGGAAGTGTGGGGTGGGAGCCCTTATGGGTAAATGCGACATTAAGTCGGCATTCCGGCTCCTCCCCATACACCCAGACGACTTTGAGCTGTTGGGCTTCCATTTCGAGGGGGGCTATTACGTGGACAGAGCTTTGCCCATGGGGTGCTCTGTCTCGTGCTCTCTTTTTGAGAGTTTTAGCACCTTCTTGGAGTGGGCGCTCAGGAGGCAAAGTGGCCTGGGTACGGTCGTTCACTACCTTGATGATTTCCTTTTGGCGGGGCCTGCGCATTCGGAGCAATGTTTTGCTTTGATGCGGGACTTCGAAGCCCTTTGTGCTCAATTAGGGGTGCCTTTAGCCTCTGAGAAAACCGAAGGCCCCGCCACCAGGATTACCTTTCTGGGTATTGAATTGGACTCAGAGGAGCAATCTTCCAGATTGCCCCTAGAGAAGTTGGTAAAGATTAAGCGGAAGCTTGATGAGGTTCTGGGCTGCCGGAAGGTGACCCTACGGCAGCTTCAGGAACTGGCAGGCATCCTTAATTTTGCCTGTCGGGTAGTTGTTCCTGGAAGGGCTTTTTCCAGGAGGTTGTATGATGCGATGAAGGGGCTCCGTTTGCCCCATCATCGTACCCGCCTTTGCGTCGGGGTCAGGGCTGACCTCGGCGTGTGGCGGGATTTTTTGGATAGATTTAACGGGCTGTCTTTCTGGAGGCACGAGCTTCTGTTGGAAGCTGAGTTGCAGCTCTGCTCTGACGCCGCGGGGACTTGTGGTTTCGGGGTAGTGTTAGGTGACCAGTGGTGCTGGTCGGCATGGCCTCCGGAATGGAGTGCCTCTTCGTTGGTTAAGGACCTTACGTTCCTGGAGCTCTTCCCCTTAGTAGTGGCCTTGGAGCTTTGGGGGGAGCAGTTTAGGGACAAGACTGTGCACTTTTGGTGTGACAACCTAGCGGTTGTCCATGTGGTGAATGCCCTGTCCTCGAAGAGCGACAGGGTCATGCGGCTTGTCCGCCATTTTGTGCACAGGTCCTTGTCTCTAAACGCATTGTTTTTGGCTAAGCATGTCCCCGGGTTAGATAACGGGGTTGCTGATGCCTTGTCCCGTGGTCAGTTGTCCAGGTTTCGGACCCTGGCCCCGTGGGCCCGGAAGTTGCCAGAAGTGTTCCCCAGCCACCTCTGGAGTCTGGGAGGGATCCGGAGTGGTGGAGAGTCGCGGCATCCCGGGCAATCCCCTTGTCTGTAACGCCCGGCACCCTTGGGGCATACCAGCGTGCGGGTTAGGAGTTTGGGGATTTCAGGCAGGGCGGGGGTTACCAGCTTAGCTGGCCCGTCCCTGTATAGCGCCTGGCCGGGTTCTGCGTCCAGCTTGGGCAGCGTGGCCTGTCAGTTAGGACGACCCGGTCCTGGTTAGCCGGCCTCGCCTTTCTGTCCAAGGCGGGGGGTTTGCTGCTTGTTCCGGGTGACTTTGCATCCGGCAGGTGCTGGAGGGCTGTATGGGGAGCGAGCGGGGGCCCCTGGTGACACTCGTCAGGCTCTGACGGTGGAGCAGCTGTCTTTAATCAACGTGGTTTTTGGCAGTCTGTGTTCCTCATTGTATGAGGCCCGTCTTTTTGGTGCAGCGACTGGTGTCATGCTTGGGGCCCTTGGGGTCAGCGAGGCCTGGCCTCATCTCAGGCTGGCAATTCGCTCCGTGCCTTCCAGCACGCTGATCTGGCCGTTAGACAAGGGGGGGTCCCTTGTGGTAAGGCGGTCTAAGTCAGATCAGCCACGCAGAGGGGTTACCATCTACTTAGTGCGGCCGCCGACCAATCAGTGTGTACGGTGGCCGCCCTACAGCTTTGGTGTTTTCAGCGGGGATCAGGTCTGGGGTACCCGTCTAGGCATTGGGACGGTACCCCTTCTGACCCGTTTGTACTTTTGTGCGTTAGTACCCAGGGCTATGGCCCAGGTGGGCACGGCTCCCGCCGGTTATGGAACGCGTTCGTTCCGTATCGGCGCCGCCACTAGCACGGCACTTTCTGGTTTCCCGGCCCACTGGATTCGGGTGATCGGCCGCTGGCGGTCAGCGGCATCTTTGGGTTATGTTAGGCCGCTGAGGATCCTAGGCAGGGCTTAGGCTAGGTGACCTCTCTGCGTGTGTTTCCTCTTGCAGGTCCCCAGGCTGACGTGACACCGACGGCGCTGCTGTGTGGCCACAGCATGATTTGCTGGGCCGGCCGCCTGGCGGCCAGGAGCGCTGTCGGGACCCAGCCGTCCCTGGGGCGGTGGGTCAGGGTTACCTGGATGGGCCGGAGAGGTATGCGGTGGGAGGGTCTCCTACCGGTGTGCTGGGCGGTCAGCATTTGGTGGCTGCGCCCGGCAATATGGGGGGCGGCTCCTGGAGTCGTTCCCAAGTGGGTTTGGGTGGGCAGTGTCCTGTGGCCGCACCCAGGTGGCTGGTATTGCACTTAGGTGGCAATGACCTGCGCATACTGGGAGGCCTGGCGCTGATCATCCAGGCACGCGAAGACCTGTGAAGGCTTCGTGAGGTCTGGCCCACCACGCAAGTGGTGTGGTCAGAACTATTACCTAGGCTTGTTTGGAGGGACGCCTCTCCCCTTAGGGCCATTCACCGGGCTAGGCGACGGGTGAATAGGGCTATGGGTAAAACAGTTTGAGAGTTGGGTGGAGTAGTAATACCTCATCCCCTTATATCAATAGACCAGCCATGGCTCTACCGTGATGATGGCGTTCACCTGTCTGACCAGGGGAACGCCATCTTCTTACAGGACCTGCAGCGGTCTCTGCGTGAGCTGGCGCAGTTAGAGGGGGGAGTCGGGGGGCCAAGATAGAGATCTGACCCCCGCTCCTGTGGCAGGTTAGGGGCGGAAAATTGGGTGGTTTAGCAACCGCGCGTTCTCCCTTGGGCATCTTTGGGGATGATTGACAGGTTCTCTGCAAGCTCATGGAGGGAGTTTCTGCCTGAGCAGCTGGGGGGAACCTGTCTTTGGGTCCTGCACCTTTAATTCCCCGATTCGGGTTAGCCGGTGGAACCCCCCTCATGCACAGCATGGCAGAAAAGGTCACAGGTGACGGCCTGGCCCTCACCTGGACCTTGCATCGAGATACGCCCATGTGTTGCCCAGGAATGTTTACTGGCATAACGTCATTTCCGCCCCGGAAGTATTTGTTTGACCCTGCAGGTCCAGTTCCGGGTCATAGTTGTTTATGCTAATTTATGCAAAGTATTTGAATAAATTATGCAAATTTATGTTAATAAAAATGACCCAATTTTAAATCCAGCTCTGGTGTCCGTGTCGTTACTCCGTCTCTCCAGCAATGACAGCGCCGGACTTACCCGGCAGGCAGGCTTTGCTGGAGGGACCGGGAGACACGGTCCCTCATGGCGGCCGCCATCTTGGATCCCGGGCGAAGTCTCGTGATGCGAGACTTCGCTCGGGAGATCGGGGCCTGATTGGCCAGGCCCCTGATTGGTCCGGGCGGGGCCTGCTTGCCCTATATAAGGGCGAGCAGGCCCGGGGCTCTTCCTTTTCGCCCGGACCAAGCTACAGAGCAGACACCCGCCCGCTCTCCACTATTTTGCAGTGTGCTTAGGGGTCGCCCTTAGGGGGCCGAATGGGAATTTTTTGCAGTTCTGCCTCTTAGCTGAGCTGTTTTTTCGCCCATTCCACACTGGGGTGATGGCTGTGCGGTTAGGGGGTGCTTGCATTAATTAGGTTAATTGGCTTACCTTTGGTCATTTGGGTAGGCAGGTTAGGGGCGGAAAATTGGGTGGTTTAGCAACCGCGCGTTCTCCCTTGGGCATCTTTGGGGATGATTGACAGGTTCTCTGCAAGCTCATGGAGGGAGTTTCTGCCTGAGCAGCTGGGGGGAACCTGTCTTTGGGTCCTGCACCTTTAATTCCCCGATTCGGGTTAGCCGGTGGGACCCCCCTCATGCACAGCATGGCAGAAAAGGTCACAGGTGACGGCCTGGCCCTCACCTGGACCTTGCATCGAGATACGCCCATGTGTTGCCCAGGAATGTTTACTGGCATAACGTCATTTCCGCCCCGGAAGTATTTGTTTGACCCTGCAGGTCCAGTTCCGGGTCATAGTTGTTTATGCTAATTTATGCAAAGTATTTGAATAAATTATGCAAATTTATGTTAATAAAAATGACCCAATTTTAAATCCAGCTCTGGTGTCCGTGTCGTTACTCCGTCTCTCCAGCAAAGCATCAGATGCATGTAAGAAACAGTACAGGCTCATGGAAACAAAGTAAGTATAACATTGTTCCAATTTTTCAGCTTGGAGGCATTATTATTTTTTTTTTAAAGCCATGCATGAGGAACTGAATGTATGACATATTGATCTGTTTTGACACTTCTAATTATGTAATAGAGGCTAAGACAATATTGAATGGAATCATATATCAAATAGCTATCAAATTAACTTACACCAAAGATTTCTGACACACAAAGAAATCAATGCAGTCAACTAGATTGTTACATGCAATTTCCAGCTGAAAGTTAACAGTTCTCCTCATGTGCTGGCAACATGTAATCTCTGATACCCTCAAATCAATTAGGAGACTTGTTTTTGTTTTTTACAAAAACAGGTCTGTCATTTCTCCTTTTCTCACCCTAGAAAATAGGTTTCTTAAGACCTCATTTTTGCAGACCTCTAGAGACCACTCTTGCAAGAGTCAGTTAAAGCTCCAATAAGTTATTCAAGCTTCATGGTCCACAAGGATCTTAGTTGGTCCTCTGGATTACTTTTAGCATGTAGACAAGAAAACCAAATATAGTCAAACATGTTGTGTAAACATGACCAACCATATGGTGGTTTGGAACAGAGTGGATTGAAACAAATTTCCAGTATAGGAGATTTTACCTTAGCTAGAGAGAACTGAAACATTTGTCTTTTATGAATTCTGACATAAACCTAACATATCACAATATATGAATTTTGATTTACAAGCCTTTATATTTGCCAAATATACCAATTATTGACTTCAAGGATGCATTAAAATACATTTAATTTAAAATTAATGCTTAGAGAAAGCAATTAGAAATAAGTAATTTATATTAATACAATGTGTTAAAATTATATTAAATGTGCACTTCCATTGAGATATTTTAAAAAGAAATAGATTCTTGTCTTTAATTTTACAGATTAAAGCAGAGAATAGAGCTGATGTATCAATGAACACATTTACCTGAATTAAAACCAGATCAATTTACACATTGCTAACAATGTAATAAGGGATGTAATGTAACTGATAACATGAAATTGAAAAAGAGAAACCAAATTGTTCATTTACCTTTCATAAAGAGAGCTAGACAGACACACTATTTGAGAATATTTAATGTCATAGAATACCCAAGTTTCCTTCCACAATATTGCAACAGATAAAGTTTTATACTGCTTAAATCTGATTCAAACAGAAGTAGTATTTGTGCAACATTACTGTACTAGTTTTTATTAACAATAATTTAACCTTTGGTTTAACATGGAACCAATATATCAAACACCACTGGTGTTTTTGGTTAATATTGGATGGGAAAATACTAGGAAACTTTCATGGGGTAGGAAGGCTAAAATGGGAAGTTGGGGGGGAAATATCAAGGTGGCAATCAGAAATTATTTTCATAGTGCCAGAAAAAAAGAGAGTATCTCTCAGATCACTAGGAACTGAGCTTACTTAAATATTTTGCTTTTATTTTTCATTGATGCAGATTTGTTTACACAGAAGCATTCTCAGTGTGATGCTTCTGAAATATCGTGGGACTGCAATTTTAATAAGGGAGCTGAAATTTGACTATTTGAGGGGTCATTAAGAAATGGCTGGGTTGAATTAGGTCTTATACAAATCCTTCATAGCAAAGTATCTGCATCTTTTCTCATTGATATTATCTAGCAAACACTATTGGAATGAGATAATTAAGGGTGATTTCACCATAGAAATGTGTAACTGGAATTTTATGAAAAGAAGTAAATATCCTAAAGCATTCCTGTTCAACAGGTAAATAAATAATAGAAATTCAACAACAGTCTTTGTTTCTTGCCTTTTCACATTCTGCAGATCCATCTGCAGGATTTCCAGTCCAAATAAGTGAGACCTTCAAAGGTGATAGAAAATCTTTGAACTGAACCAAGTAAAAAAGCAGCCTAGTAGGAGAATAAGAAAGCATATTGTTTTCTGTAATCTTGGACAATTTGAAGTTAAATAGATGAGTTCCTCTTCTCCATTTAAAACTGAAAAAAAGGGGGGGGGGGTTAGTTAAGGAAATCTGCATACAAATTCTTTCAACAATACTTAGTAATTTTCTCTAAGGTCCTCTGGAAGTACTTAAGTAAAATACGAAATAAAACAGTATAGAATCAATGGCTGTTGAATTCTCAGAGGAGAGGTGCAAATGGGACCCATAGGAACATTTTAAACCAATTAATGGTAACTTATCATTAATCACATCACAATCAAAAGTAAATACGAATCACTAGTTAAGAAGCATTGCTAAGAGATAAGGAAAACAGAAAACAATATGAGATTAACACTTATAAAGTGTTGACAAGGCTCCACATCAAATATTGTACAGGAAATCACCAGCAATCATACACATTCCTAACATGATTACTGGGAGCAAGATTTAGACTTTAAAAAGTGGTGTTAGATAAATGGCTTACAAACATGTTGCAACATAATTTTTTTGCTTTTCTTTTTAACAATGATAACACATTGCTATCTAGACATTCCAACGGGTTTTGTTTCATATAAGGGGATTTTGCGACAGCAAGTTTGGTGTAGTGGTTAAAGTTATCAAGTTGGAAATAAAATTGGTTCTAATCCTACTTTAAGCATGAAGCTAACTGGATGACCTTGGGCCAGTCTTTCTCTCTCTCAACTCTTGGAAGGAGGCAATAGCAAAACAAAGCCCTTCATGGCACCGGACCAGAATATCTTCGGGACCGCCTCCTGCCGCACGAATCCCAGCGACCGGTTAGGTCCCACAGAGTTGGCCTTCTCCGGGTCCCGTCGACTAAACAATGTCGTCTGGCGGGACCCAGGGGAAGAGCCTTCTCTGTGGGGGCCCCGACCCTCTGGAACCAGCTCCCCCCTGAGATTAGGATTGCCCCCACCCTCCCTGCCTTTCGTAAACTCCTTAAGACCCACCTTTGCCGTCAAGCATGGGGGAACTAAAACACCTCCCCCTTGCCCATGTTGTTTTGTTGATTGACTGACTGTGTGCCTGTTTTTTATATATACTGTTTTTTTATGAGATTATTAATTTCAATTGGAATCTGGATGGGTGGGCATTGGATTTGGTATTGTGTACTGTACTGTTTTTTATTATTGTTGTGAGCCGCCCCGAGTTTGCGGAGAGGGGCGGCATATAAATCCAATAAACCTAAACCATTCCCAAAAAAACCTTGTCAAGAAAACTACAAGGACTGGTCAAGAGCATTGCCAGGAGTCAACAATGACTTGCAGGCACAAAAAAAGAGAGGATGCACTGCTTGACCTAATAACTGTCTGAATGGACCATATGATGCTAATACAAAATTAAATGACCCTATTTATGAGTGCACTGATGGCACCAAAGGACCCTTCGTTTCATCCCTGAGCTATATTCTCTTTTATTGATCTCACTTATGTAAATTAGCCATAGGATAAATGTGATATGAGGCAAATTCTTACATAAAGTGTATCCTGTCCCTCCCAGTATGTAAGGTTTTTGTGCCACAACACATGAAGCAGGGACAGAAAAATTAACAAGTCCTCTGGCAAGAACTCTGCTTCATCTAATGGATGCTTGCTTGTGATGTTTGTAAATGTAGATTGGGGGGAGGGGGAAGGAATGATTTTTAAATGAACAATTTATTTATTTTATTTTATTTTATTTTATTTTATTTTATTTTATTTTATTTTATTTTATTTTATTTTATTTTATTTTATTTTATTTTATTTTATTTTATTTTATTTTATTTTATTTTATTTTATTTTATTTTATTTTATTTTATTTTATTTTATATTCATTCATTCATTCATTCATTCATTCATTCATTCATTCATTCAATTTTTATGCCGCCTTTCTCCTTAGACTCAGGGAGGCTTACAACATGTTAGCAATAGCACTTTTTAACAGAGCCAGCATATTGCCCCCACAATCCGGGTCTTCATTTTATCCACCTCAGAAGGAAGGAAGGAAGGAAGGAAGGAAGGAAGGAAGGAAGGAAGGAAGGAAGGAAGGAATGAATTGCAAGGAATACATCTAGAAACATAGCTCTGTCACCTCAGTTATATAGGGAAAAAATATTCTTAAGGGCCTTTTGCAGACACGCTTTCAACATAAGAAGCAGGTACTGGCAAACCACTTATGGAATCTCACCAAGAAAACTGCAGGGAATTTTCCAGGAAGTTACCAAAACTTTCTTGAGGGTATTTAAAAAAAAAAAAACCTCTTCCCCTACCTCCACTCAGATTTGGGACTGCACAGTAAAAAAAAAAAGTGCACTTTTTATGTATAAATAGAAGGTAGGCATGAGTGGAGCTAGTTCCTTTTCAAACCGAATTGCCCAATGTATAGTGAAAAGACAATGAGGTATTTGAATGTGGGACATATACTGTATAACTACCTTTAAAAAACAAAGAGTAGTCAAGATCTGAAGGGATTATGATAATTGCTTCTCTCAACTAAAAATAGTCCTCAGCTTGCAACAGTTCATTTAGTGACCAAAGTTACCTCACTGAAATAATTTTTCACACTTATGACTGTTTAGATCATCATGGTCACATGATCTAAATTCATATAGTTGGCCACTGACTCACATTTATTACAGTTGCAGTACCCTGGAATCATGTGATCACCTTTTGACAAGCAAAGTCAATGGGTAACCCAGATTCACTTAAGAAACACCTAACTGACTGATCAACCGCCTTGATTCACTTAAGGACTATGGCAAAAAAGGTCGTAAAATGGGGCAAAACTCACTTTTTCCTCTTCACTAAACCAGGTGGGGGTATGGCCAGCATGGGATGTATCGGTGGGCCAGGAGTTTAATAGCCCTGGTCCACAATATCTGAGAAGGCCCTTTCTTGTCTAAACCTGATATCGAAGGCCTGGTCTAGAAGGCTACATTAAATCCTCTGAGAAGAAAAAGAAATCCATTGATATAGACAAATGCGGTGACATTTTGGAAAGTGTTCCATATAAAGTGGAGATATAGAACAAAGCGGTACCTCAACAAGCTGACAGAAATCATATTTGATTTGAACTTAGCGAGACAAATTCAATTCAGAGTAGCCCCTAAGAATTAATGTATAGCTTCTCCTTTAGTCTTTTGCAATGAGAACTACAAAACAACTGACATCTAAATAACCTGACAATTAAATAACCTAAACTTTACTTCAGAATAATTTATGCCTTATAAATGTGTTCATGTTTCAGATATAGGACTCTTGATTTCTTCTTTTTTCATCAACTAACAATCCTGGACCTAGAAAGCCTAGAACTACGGCGCCTAAAACACGATTTGAGTATTGCCCACAAGATCATATGCTGCAATGTCCTACCGGTCAATGACTACTTCAGCTTCAACCGCAACAACACAAGAGCACGCAACAGATTCAAACTTAATACGAACCGCTCCAAACTTGAGTGTAAAAAATATGATTTCAACAATCGAGTTATCGAAGCGTGGAACTCATTGCCGGACTCAATTGTGTCAACCCCTAACCCCCAACACTTCTTCCTTAGACTCTCCACGATTGACCTCTCCAGGTTCCTAAGAGGCCAGTAAGGGGCGTACATAAGTACACTGGTGTGCCTTCCGTCCCCTGTCCAATTGTCTTTCCTTTCTCTCACTTATCATATATATTTTCTTTCTTTCTCTCCTCTAAGTTCACTTTACCCTTATATATATTACTACATGTCTATTTTTCTTCCTATGTATTTGTGTATTGGACAAATGAATGAATAAATAAATAAATAAAATGTTTCACCCCAGTGATGTGTCTTCTTACCACAGTTTTGTCTTTGTTCGGATAAACACTGGAAAACACCATAAGCACATCGACACAGCTGACAACTCTTCCATATCCATTCTCCATGCACGAATGGGCCACAGTCGCTGCCGAAGACAAATCAGAAGATGCAACCTTATTTCCAAGTTTCATTGAACATGCCATAATCACCCCAAAACATATGTACCTTCTTTACCTTTTCCGCTCATCGTGCTCGCAGAATCTCCCAACAAAGTATTCGGGGCACGCACAAAAACTTCCCAGAATGCAAGTTCCTCCATTCTTACAACAGTGACGGTTAAGGGTCCGACCTGAAAAATGAATGGCCCATAGTTGACAAAGAAACAGACTTCTTTGAACCTTCTTTTTTCACTTGCTTTTGCCAAGTCTTCCTAGCTTCCAAAGGCCTGGTTCTATTGGCCTTAAGGGGACCATAAAATTAGCTGCCTGTTAAGGCTGTTTGTTCAGCTAAGCCCAGATTGTTTAGATAAGGATTAAAAGCAAACTGCTAGAGATTACTGCATGGCCAAACACCACCCCATGACTTGTTCGCCTGCAGAAGCTTCATGTCAAACTGCAGCTTTCACTCCAGCAGAAGGTAATAATCATACTTGCTTTTGAAAATAGCAGTAATTGATACTCATCCCAAGAAAGAAACACATTATCTTTTGCCAAATGGGTAAAGATTTATCATCTTATTTTAGCTATTTGAATAAAATCAGTCATGTATATGTATATATATTCTATTATCTATTCATGTTTTAACTATCATAGAAACATTATGCTGCAATATGCCTATCTCCTAATTTGTTTGGCAGAAAGAGTTATTGCAAATGAAACTGTCCTAGGTCTATCCTAGACACAGAGATCAACATTTTCAGAAGTAAGCAACTGGATCTTTTTTTTTGGTCACATTTCAGAAACTGTGTCACAAAATTACAATTTGTAACTATAATTTGGTACCCCGATTAAATGTCCTAGTGCAAGAAACATATGAATTATAATCTTAAGCATCCAAAGTCCTAGGATCTCTAAACATATAGAGGATTAACTGCCTACGGAGCAGTTTCTCGGTATTTATTTTTTTAAAGTACACCACTGGCTCAGTAGACTATAATTGAGTATATATAAGGGTTGTAGCTTAAGCCTCAGTAATATTATTTACAAAGTTTTCATAGCATTTTGCCCGCCCCCCCGCCCCCCCAAGCACTGTAAAGAAAGGCTACACTGAATTACAGCTGAACTCTGCAGAAATTCTAGTAACCAAAAGACAGTGCAGAAACCCATCTTTTTATGAGCAGGGCAGTGCATAAATTGAATAAAAAACAAAATTTTTAAAAATCTCATTCTATCTTGCCCACTGTCCAGGGCAGATAAGAAGTTATTTTGGAGAAACAGAATTTTCAATGGACAAACTGTATGTCCATTTGTTCATCATGTGTATTTATTGCATATTTATTGTAAATCATATATTTTATCCTTACCACATTCCCCAGAGGTGAGCAAAAGTAAAACTGAATGCTTGCTCTAAAGACCTCATGCCTAAAATTAAAGGTAGTACAAAATGACTATGGATAGGACTGGCTAATACATTTCATGACAGAACAAGGATTTGAACCCAGGCCTCTCTGCTAAGTTCATGTCAGCTAACTGGTGTTACAGGCAATAGATTGAAGAAATCTGTTGCTATAATAAATTCAGATATCAAGATTTAGGGGGCATGTGAACATAAAGAAAGTAACTTACTCTTTGTTAGCCCAGTGAAAGGTACAATTGGTCTTGAATGGAACTGCATTTTATACTCGGAGCTGTGATTCATAACCCTGAAGACCTTTAATGTGGTGGCTCTCTCTTTTTCACTTAGCTTTTGAATAATGTCATCCACATTTCCTTCAGAGTCAGGAGTGTCATCTTTTTTAAGGCCTGGTGGGATGCAAACAAAGAAGAATATAGAAGTGTAACATTTTTCAGAAAGTAAAATTGGAACCAAATTATGGGAAAACTACTCACCTTCTCCAAAATTAGTATTCTGCAAAACCAGAATGATTGTTAAAATAAACCTGGAGAGGCAAATTATACACAGACATTAGTTCATTATGAAGAAAGTAGGTGTGAGAAAAGGGCATTCAGTTTACCCCCAAAACTAGGACTAATGAAATTTATTGAATTTTACTACTGGATAATTATATTTAGAAGGCAGACTTAATTACAGACAAGGCAATCTGATGCTCAATATAGAGAGTAAAGTCAAATTGAATGGTCTGAGACTTCTTTCTAAGAGCAACACAATCCTAGGGTATGAATAAGCCATTATTATACATAGTTATAAGATCCCAGCTAAATAGTTCTATTCTTTTCATTGTTACTGAGATAATTGTTTCAAAATCACATTTTTAGCCCTCTTACCTAAGCAAAGCACTGTATTATAAAAAGACAATAGTCCTGGAAATTATATTTTACTTTCAGTAGAACCAAAATGTGCAATCTCTTGCTTCTAGGTGGATTACAATTTTGCCTTTGTGTATATCAAGAGTAGAAGATGCATGACTGAATACAGCTCAATTATAAGGGTATAAAAATGCAAACCTACCTGGTATTTTGCCTCCAATACATTTTGTAAAGATGTTTTTGTCCTTCAAGCCAACTTGAGTTCTAATGCTCCTTCCAGGTAAATGTGGTCCAGACTGCTCACCCCAAAAGGGGCTGCTTCTTGTGATTAGGATGGACTAATAAACGAAGAAGAACCTTTTTTTAAAGCTGTTTCTCATTTCCTCCAGGGGCACAAGCCTTCTAAATCTAGAAGCTCTTCTGTGGTAAGATTTTCAGAGAGGAACAGTCCATTCTAAAGTGGGTTAGTTCCTACCCCTCCCCTCCATAAACACATCTTGCTGGGGGAGGAGCAACCTTTCACACTCACAGCAGGAGGTTGAGCTTCTCTTTCCCAAGGAGTCTTCTAGCATTGGTCTTCAACTAGTAGGTTGGTACTGATAAATTGCCCTGTTTTACAGTAAAGAAGAAGAATAATGGGCCATTACCTGTGCCAATAATATTTCATTCTTGCTTGCAAGAAAGAGGGTGGGTTTTTAAGAGCAGGAGAAGGTTAAGTACAAGGGAGGACAAGGGCTCTCTGCACTTTTAAATTGTGGAATAGTCCACAGGCAGGTGATGTTTACTATACCACAAAGAGGAAGAAGATGTCCATTTCTATGTCCTTGTAAAAGACTCTTTGCCATTGGTTATCATAGAGATTCAGAAAGTTACTCCAGGAATTTATTCCAAATTGCCTTCAACAGGACCTAAGCATAGCCCATAAAATCATCTGCTACAACGTCCTTCCTGTCAACAATTACTTCAGCTTCAACCACAACAACACAGGAGCACACAACAGATACAAATTTAAACCGCTCCAAACTCGACTGCAGGAAACACGACTTAAGTAACTGAGTAGTTTATGCATGGATGGAACTCACTATCTGACTCTGTGGTATCATCACCTAACCCCCAAAACCTTACCCTTAGACTGTTGACCTCACCTGATTCCTAAGAGGTCAGTAAGGGGCATGCTTAAGTGCACCAGCACCCCCCTGTCTTAATGATTCTCTCTTACTAGTATCATGTATATAAACATTATTATATCTTTGTATACTACCAATACGTACTTGACAAAATAAATATGATAATAAAATATGGTCATAGTTCTTTATGATTAAATGATGGACATATAAAAACATAGAAACATAGAAACATAGAAGACTGACGGCAGAAAAAGACCTCATGATCCATCTAGATTGCCCTTATACTATTTCCTGTATTTTATCTTACAATGGATATATGTTTATCCCAGGCATGTTTAAATTCAGTTACTGTGGATTTACCAACCACGTCTGCTGGAAGTTTGTTCCAAAAATCTACTACTCTTTCAGTGAAATAATATTTTCTCACGTTGCTTTTGATCTTCCCCCAACTAACTTCAGATTGTGTCTATAGTATAGTTTCTATAGAAAAACTATTAAAAAGATGTTGTGACTCTAGAAAGAGTGCAGAGGAGAGCAACCAGGATGATTAGGGGACTGGAAATCAAAACATATGAAGAGTGGTTGCAAGAAGTGAGTATGGTTAGGACCAGGGAAGACATGATAACAGTCTTCCAATATTTGAGGGGCTGCCACAGAGAGGATGGGCCGGTCAAGCTATTCTCCAAAGCACCTGAAGGACAGACAAGGAATAACGGATAAAAACTGATCAAGGAGCGACTCAGCCTAGAAATAAGAATGAACTTTTTGACAGTGAGAACAATCAACCAATGGAACAGCCTGTCCTCGGCAATTGTGGGAGCTTCATCACTGGAGACTTTCAAGAAGAATTGGACTGTCATTTGTCAGAAATGGTGTAGGGTCTCCTGCTTGAACAGGGAGGGTGGCGGGTTGGATTAGATCAGTGTTTCCCAACCTTGGCATCTTGAAGAGATCTGGACTTCAACTCCCAGAATTCCCCAGCCAGCATTAGATGACCTACAAGGTCCCTTCCAACTCTGTTAATCATCTGTTAAAGGTAACATGTTTTCATCAAAGAAAAGGATGGCTCAAAACTTGGTTATGTAGCCATCCCTTTTTAAAAAATTAACGCAAAGTGTCTTCAAAGTGCTTGTGGCTTGTCTTTTAAAAGGAGTTGCATAAAATATCAATTATGCACTCACAATTTTTCTGCACTTAAGAAAAACACACCAGAAATCAAACTGATCCTGCTTCACAGTAGAAAAATGGACATGGCATTTATTGTCCTGCCTCTTTTGTTTCTATTTCAGATCACTGAGCCCTCTTGACATCTCCCTTGGCCAGAATAAGGGAGAAACAGCTTAAAGAAGACTTAAGACAGTATGCACACAAGGAAGGATTAGCACTGGAGAGACTGAAGTTCAAGTTATCCCTCAGCTATGGAAGCTTACTGGATGACTGAGTCAACCATCACTCAAAAACTACCTTGTAGGTTTCCTGTATAAACTATCTGGAACTCCAAGAGAAAGTGTAGAGTTAAAATTTAACACATGCCATGCAGGGTCAGATTAATCCTGCTGCTAGTGGTGGGCTGTGCATGCAGCTTCAAGAGTCTTGTGTGTGTGTAAATGTGGCCCAGTGTGTTTTTCTCTTCTGCGCATGCACAGGAAGAAAAATCCCATGAGGGGATGCGCAAGAGATTTCTGCATGCGCAGAAGCAAAAATCTTGCACACACGTGTTCTTCAAAATTTTAAAACTTTAAAAAAATTAAAACTTTACAATTCGGTATATCTTCAGTTTAACTTGGGAAAACTGGGACTGAAAATCTGGGCATCATTTCAATAGGAACAACTTTTCCATAGTAGAGTTCTGTCTGATGAATAATACTTGACTTACAACGTTCACTTGTTGGGCGACTGTTCAAAGTTACAATGTACTGGGGGTAAAAAAGATTTATGATCATTTTCCACATGGGTTTTGCAGCATCTCTGTCATCACATGACCTAAATTAGGAGGTTTAGCAACTGGCTCGTATTTATGCCTGTTGCAATGTCCCAGGGTCAGGTGATCACTTTTTGTGAGTTTCTGACAAAGTCAGATTCACTTCACAACGTATTGCTAACTTAACAACTGCAGTGATTCCCTTAACAAACTGTGACAAGAAAGTTCATGACCTGAGGCAAAATTCACTTAAATGTCACTTAGCAACATAAATGTTGGGCTCAATTGCCGTCCTAAGTTGAGGACAACCTATATACATGACATAGCCCGTTCCCCCAAAGTCCTAAAATAGTCACCAACTGAAAGATTCCATTCTGGTTAGGTCACCTAAGCAGTTGGTGGTTAGACCCAATGAATTCGGGAATAAAAAACTCCATGGGAAAAGCCCACATATTTTTAAATTAAAATTATTACACCACATCATCTCACACTTGGGAGTTTAGTGTCCAACATTTAGAGTATAGCAATGATTAAGAGACAGAAAACATGGAATTGATTCCCCCAGAGAGTACAGTTATGTGCTTTTAAGTAATTAAGTGTTGTTACTCAGGATTCTTGACAAAAAAATATTTTCTTTTATGTATGCTGCAACCCAACAGGACCGACACAGACTTCAGCACTGCAGAAAAAACAATTGCTGCCAACCTGCCTTCCATTGAGGACCTGTATACTGCACGAGTCAAAAAGAGGGTGGGGAAAATATTTACTGACCCCTCGCATCCTGGACACAAATTGTTTCAACTCCTACCCTCAAAACATCGCTACAGAGCATTGCACACCAAGACAGCTAGACACAAGAACAGTTTTTTCCCGAACGCCATCACTCTACTAAACAAATAATTCCCTCAACACTGTCAGACTTTTTACTAAATCTGCACTTCTATTTCTACCAGTTTTTCTCATCATTCCTATCATCCTTTTCCTCCCACTTAAGATTGTATGACTGTAACTTGTTGCTTGTATGCTAAGATTTTTATTAATATTGATTGTTTTTTCATTGCTTATTTGACCCCTATGACAATCATTAAGTGTTGTACCACATGATTCTTGACAAATGTATCTTTTTCTTCTATGTATGCTGAGAGCATATGCACCAAGACAAATTCCTTGTGTGTCCAATCACACTTGGCCAATAAAGAATTCTATTCTATTCTATTCTGCATTCAAAGAAAATAACCAAATATTTTCCATACCACCACAATTCAGATTGTGACATACCTACAAATACCATAGCAACAAAAATAAAATAAAGAAAAGGCATTGCTAAGAGGGGAAAAATACACCCAACAAGCTATAAAATTCTAACATAGCTAATATGCCATAATTGCAAAATGCCATAATTGCAAAAAGGTACAGTCATTTTTGGGGGGTGGGAGGTGGTGTTTTTAATGCATTTTACCTTGCAGTATATTTTTACTGTATAAATACAAATTGGATACTTAAGGAAAGATACAGCTCTCCTTAGTTCAGATACTTTACATTTGTTTCTGTAATTTGGTAATGTAAATACAGGTAAATATTTGTTCAGTTCTTTGAGGATCTCAGGTTTTGATTGCTATGATAAGATAGGTTTAAATCTATTTTAGTTTTATTTCATAAACCATTCTAGCCTCAGAGGTCTTTCTCTCCTAAACAAAAGATTGAATCACTTTATTTCAAATTTGTGAGGATCGGATAAGATAATTGGCACAATTTCATTTTTAGAGAGCTAATCGTGTAAGCCTTTTGCAACAAAATAACGAAATCTTGCAACAGTTTGAAGGTTAATGATGATGACATATATTCCCCTGGGTTTCCTCATTTTCCAGAAGAATTTTATGCTCAATTGGCAACTAAGTATGCAGCAAGTGGAATAACAATCACCAGTGGGATCAGATGGTAATGGAATGCATAAAGTAGCCTATTGTATTTAGGAAACAGTGCTAGAGGCACCAACATTTTCGAAATAATGATCATTTGAATGTCCACAGTTCCCAAGCTACATGCATCTGCCAGTTAATCAGCCAAATCACAAACTAATGAAATGGTCTATAATCTAATGATTCGTAGCCTTTTCCATTTCATGGACCACTCTAGTATTACTGAAAACTTGGAGGAGCACCACATAAGCCAGATGATGGTGATTTGGAGTTCAAATTTGCTGTTATGATGTACAGAATATCTCCGGGACCGCCTTCTGCTGCACAAATCCCAGCGACTGATTAGGTCCCACAGAGTTGGCCTTCTCCGGGTCCCGTCGACTAAACAATGTCGTTTGGCGGGTACCAGGGGAAGAGCCTTCTCTGTGGCGGCCCCGACTCTCTGGAATCAGCCCCCCCCGGAGATTAGAACTGCCCCCACCCTCCTTGCCTTCTGTAAACGCCTTAAAACCCACCTTTGCTGCCAGGCATGGGGGAATTGAGATATTTCCCCTGGGCCTATACAATTTATGTATGGTATGTTTGTATATATTAATAATGGGGTTTTTAAAATGTTTTTAAATTATTAGATTTATTATGAATTGTTCTATCGCTGTTGTGAGCCACCCCGAGTCTGCGGAGAGGGGCGGCATACAAATAAATGAATGAATGAATGAATGAATGAATGAATAAATAAATAAATGAACGAACGAACGAACGAACGAACGAACGAACGAACGAACTAACTAACTAACTAACTAACTAACTAACTAACTAACTAACTAACTAACTAACTAACTAACTCAAGGCCCGTGGGCCAGATCTGGGCCACAGGGTACTTAGATCTTGCCCACGGGTCTACCCAGGAAACAGTAAAGGTCTAACCCACGATGCCCTTGTCAGTGAAAAGAGAGCTCAACAAAGTCCCCCAGGCCCTGTTTTCAGCTGCAATCACCTGCAACCTTCTGCTAGCAAAAACAGAGCTCCATTTACACTGGCAGACGGCTGCAAGAGGCCATTGCAGCTGAAAATGGGGCTCATGTGCCCCCCCCAAGCTCCATTTTGTGCTGGCAGAGGGCTGCAGAAGCCCTCTGGCCAAAAATGGAGCCCTTGGGCCACCACAGGTGCCCAGACACAAGTGATGTCAAGCTAGCATGTCCACCCAGGCCACCGCACCCACCCACGGAGAGACCCATCATACAACTCTGATGTGATTCTCAATGGAATCTAGTTTGACACCCCTGATGTACAGTATTTGTCAATTATAAGACCACAATATTACTTTTAAAAACATTGTCAGCATTCACACTGGGCCTAGACATACTGTATTGTGACCAGAGTACATGTGGCAGTGGTGGATTGTTCAGACAACAATACAAGTCAACAGGATATTAAAGGTATTATTTACAGGATATACACAGTAATTATAATACAGATATAATATATTATCTCCTTCACACACATAGATATCATATATCATTTAGTATTAGCACACAGCCTATTCTCTTATTCTCTTAATACCCTTACATCAGTATAATATATTCTATACAGTATCTTGCACACATCTCTTAGTATATTCTATACAGTATCTTGCACACAGCTCAGAAATTAATGCTTAACCAGCATATATAAACAACAATATAACCAACATTACATGATAAAGCAGCAGAACATAATGCAGAGCAACAACAGAATGAGAATATAACAGAGAGCAGCACAGCTGTCTCCCTTATATTACTAAATTGCAGCCCATAATTGCTGCCTGGCTCTTAAAGCAATATCATTATTTCCTTCTAACATTCTATGCTAATACCTACGGGACCGCCTTCTGCCCAGTGGCTGATTAGGTCCCACAGAGTTGGCCTTCTTTGGGTCCCGTCAATTAAACAATGTCATCTGGCGGGACCCAGGGGAAGAGCCTTCTCTGTGGTGGCCCCACCCCCCTGGAATTAGCTCCCCCCCTGGAAATTCAAATTGCCCCCACCCTCCCCATCTTCTGCAAGATGTTAAAGACTCACTTATGTCACCTCTGCTGACTATAGCACTTGAGAATGATATGATTGTATAGTATTGATTGTTTTTTAATATTAAGGGGTTTTAATTTTAGCTTTTACTAATATTAGTTTATTGTATTTTATATTGTTGTGAGCTGCCCCGAGTCCTCGGAGAGGGGCGGCATACAAATCTAATAAATTATTATTATTATTATTATTATTATTATTATTATTATTATTTAGATTTGTATGCCACCCCTCTACGCAGACTCGCCAGCATAACTATTATTATGCTGGCTTATCTATCATATACTGCTCAAAAAAATAAAGGGAACACTCAAATAACACATCCTAGATCTGAATTAATGAAATATTCTCATTGAATATTTTGTTCTGTGCAAAGTTGAATATGCACAACAACAGGTGAAATTGATTGTCAATCATTGTTGCTTCCTAAGTGGACAGTTTGATTTCACAGAAATTTGATTTACTTATATTGTGTTGTTTAAGTGTTCCTTTTATTTTTTTTGAGCAGTGTATATTAGAAACCTAACCAAAACAGTACATGGTATTGACAAACACAAAAACAAAGAATATTAAAAATGACCCACATGTTTTTAAACTATCAAATCTTGCAAGCTACACACTATCATTATGACTATTAGTTAGATATACAGTATATGATTGATAAAGGACTATTTTCTATATTTTCAGGAGTCATGGACTATGAATTTGACATCATTGCTTATCTTTTAAAAATATATAATTATATTTTTATTTTAATCTTTGAAGGGCAAAAGGTTGCTATTTTTACATTGTTAGAAGTTAAAGAATTCCATTCCATTCCATTCCATTCTTTTCTATTCTAGAATATAATACTATGGAATTTATTAAAAGGGATTGAAGAAGAGAATTAATATATTCTAATGTACGTTATTTTGAGAATGAATCCTTTTAAATTGTGGGTCAAGTATCTAAGGCATGCACTGTATAATTTATATAAAGTAGAAAAATAAGTTCATGAATAAACATGTATCTTGGATTACATTTGCTTAAACTTTCACAATAGGTATAATTGCTGCTCCTTGAGATATGTTGAGCATCCTTTTCCATCACTTATCATTTGAAAGGAGAATGATCAAGATATCTCATTGAGAGGCAATTACACATATTCTGAAAATTTAAGCAGAATACAGAAGAAGGTAAGGATTGTTGAGGGAAGTTTTGCTAGGTCCATGTATCCCTACTTCTTTATGTCTGTAGACAGTTTCTGTTATTTTACTAGCTATCATCTTAAGAAATATAAGAACCAAACTCTCTTCAACATTCAAGATATGCATTTGCCCTTCATCTTAAAATTGAAGAGGCAAAGCAAATGCCGAGTCAGAATACTTATTCATTTTCAGAAAATGTAATCTTTCTTTAAATGCCATTTCTGAAATGGATATATTTCTAGCGCAGATCTCAATTCTTTGTCAGCAGCAGAGAGAGGCAATATTAGAAATATGAATGACATGTCACACCTCATGCTATTTGCTTAAGATCAGAAGTTTGTCTTAAGTGAAAGATCTAATGGTTCAGGTCACTGTAAATCAACTGAGAAATATTTCTCGGTATCTTGTCATGTGTCTTCTTCTGATTCTGCCTGAAAGAAGGAGTAGGCAGTATGGCTATCTGTTAAACTGCTGTTTTCTTTTTCTGACCAGGAAGAAATTTGTCATTAGAAATACTGAATAACCTCCAATGTTTTATGTCAAGAAAAGTCCATCAGGAAACAATTCTACAGGCCCCAAAGCTGACCAGTACAGTAATGATCTGCCCCTTCCTCATCCTTCACTTTTATCACTCCTCCTAAACAAGATAAGATTGGAAACTCAACTTAGAACTGACCCTAGAAAAGTCATTCAGTTTTCAACAGAAGACCACGGCAACATTTAACAAGGGAAAATGTCATTCCCTTTTGTTTGGCAATAATTTAATGGACCTCAAGATTGCCTGATGAAGATATTTAAAGGTAGAATTTATATTTGTTGAATTAATCTTTGAACATCATTAATGAAGCATTAATCATTAATGTTGAACGGTAGTTCAGTTACTATCTAAAAGAAATTCCCCATGTCATCAGGCATAGGAAAATTGTGATCCTCCAGACATAATAATTGTCAGTAGTCCTACCCAGCATAATCAGTGATGAGGGATTATGGTGTTGCAAAATTGGACTCACTTGTGATCATAAATCACAAGGCCATTATATGATACCAGACTATATAATTTAGAATTCAGAAGCTGTTTCAAGAAAAATTACAAGTAAAATAAATAAATTAAAATTTGATGTAGTTTTAAATTCCTTGGTGGTTGTTTTTTTCCCACCAATAAAATAACATGCCTTGGAAGATTACATGATTTCAATGGGTTTTGAAACAGAGCCTAAGAATGTTAAATTCCCCAGTGGGTTGAATGAGAGGCAAGGGAAGGAAACTAAATCAAACCCTTAAAAAAAAGCCAATTTAGCTATTTACTGCTCTCAAATAAGGATGAAGGCTGCAGATAAATGAAATTGTTTCTGCCAGCCTAAGTCTTTTGAGTTTGCTGAAAGTTGTAAATTTGAAAACAAGATTAGAGGTGATGTATACAGGAGTAACAAACATTTGCTGGAGAGACGGAGTAACGACACGGACACAAGAGCTGGATTTAAACTGGGTCATTTTTATTAACATAAATTTGCATAATTTATTCATTAAATTTGCATATATTAGCATAATCAACTATGACCCGGAAATGGACCTGCAGGGTCAAACAAACACTTCCGGGGCGGAAATGACGTTAGGGCAAAACTTCCTGGGCAACTCATGGGCGTATCTCGATGCAAGTCCAGGTGAGGGACCACTCCATCACCTGCGACCCTGCCATGCTTTGCATGAGGGGGGTCCCACCGGCTAACCCGAATCCGGGAATTTAAAGGTGCAGGACCCAAAGACAGGTTCCCCCCAGCCGCTCAGGCAGTCGCTCCCTCCATGAGCTTGCAGAGAACCTGTCAATCATCCCCAAAGATGCCCAAGGGAGAACGCGCGGTTGCTAAATCACCCCCCAATTTTCCGCCCCTAACCTGCCACGGAGCGGGGGTCAGATCTCTATCTTGGCCCCCCGACTCCCCCCTCTAGCTGCGCCAGCTCACGCAGAGACCGCTGCAGGTCCTGTAAGAAAATGGCGTTCTCCTGTACTGACAGGTGAACGCCATCGGCCCGGTAAAGCCACGGCCGATCTACAGTGATGAGGGGATGGGCCACTACAACCCCACCTAAATTCCCTGACTACCCTTCCCAGGGCCCTATTGCCTCAACACCTGACCCGGTGAATGGCCCTAAGGGAAATGACGACCCACAAAGATCCCCAGGGGATCGAAGACCGCACCACATACGTGGCGGGCCACACAACGTGAAGCCACCGCAGACTTCCGCAAGCCTGGCGGGTCCCCAACCGACCCCCAAGCCGTACCGGTCCTTGCCCCAAGAGCAAGACCAGCGACCGGGGCGCAGCAATGGGATGCCGCCCTCCCCGAACAACTGGGCGTAGCCATGGGATGCCACCCACCCAGCACCGCCTGGGCGCAGCAATGGTATGCCGCCCTCCCAGGACCAACTGGGCGCAGCAATGGGATGCCGCCCTCCCAGGACCAACTGGGCGCAGCAATGGGATGCCGCCCTCCCAGGACCAACTGGGCGCAGCAATGGGATGCCGCCCTCCCAGGACCAACTGGGCGCAGCAATGGGATGCCGCCCTCCCAGGACCAACTGGGCGCAGCAATGGGATGCCGCCCTCCCAGGACCAACTGGGCGCAGCAATGGGATGCCGCCCTCCCAGGACCAACTGGGCGCAGCAATGGGATGCCGCCCTCCCAGGACCAACTGGGCGCAGCAATGGGATGCCGCCCTCCCAGGACCAACTGGGCGCAGCAATGGGATGCCGCCCTCCCAGGACCAACTGGGCGCAGCAATGGGATGCCGCCCTCCCAGGACCAACTGGGCGCAGCAATGGGATGCCGCCCTCCCAGGACCAACTGGGCGCAGCAATGGGATGCCGCCCTCCCAGGACCAACTGGGCGCAGCAATGGGATGCCGCCCTCCCAGGACCAACTGGGCGCAGCAATGGGATGCCGCCCTCCCAGGACCACCTGGGCGCAGCAATGGGATGCCGCCCTCCCAGGACCACCTGGGCGCAGCAATGGGATGCCGCCTTCCCAGGACCAACTGTGCGCAGCAATGGGATGCCGCCCTCACAGCACCAACTGGGTGCAGCAATGGGATGCCGCCCTCCCAGGACCAACTGGGCGCAGCAATGGGATGCCGCCCTCCCAGCACCACCTGGGCGCAGCAATGGGATGCCGCCCTCCCAGGACCAACTGGGCGCAGCAATGGGATGCCGCCCTCCCAGGACCAACTGGGCGCAGCAATGGGATGCCGCCCTCCCAGGACCAATCTGGGCGCAGCAATGGGATGCCGCCCACCCAGCATAGCGGTAGAAACCCCGTCCTGCCGCACACCCCGTCTCCCCCGCCAGACAACAAGGACCCAGCCGCCACGACGGCAGGGTCCCCACCCCCGACGGCACCGTGTTGCTGAGCGGTCTCGGAGCGCTCATGACCCAAAGCAACACCGTCGGTCCATCCTGGCGGGGTTGAATAGAAGGGGACCAAAGGGAGCCCTGGCCTAAGATCTTACCCCGGACCCTCAACTGGCCGTTCCTAGCCTAAAACAGGCCGTCGACCGCCAGCGGTCGGCATCCCCGAATCCTCAGTATCGAGAACGCCGTCACCGCACTGGAGGCGGCGCCACTGCGGAACGAGCGTTCCCACAAGCGGCGGGATCCACGCTTGGCCTAGCCAAACCCTGTACTCCAAACCCGCCCGACTAAGGCAATGAGATGGAAGGCCAAAAGGACCTAGCAACCAGCGATAAGGCCCTGGCCAGCCGTCCCGCATCTTCACTATGCGGAACTCACCATAAATTCACAAACCAGCCCCCGCCTTAGACAAAGGCGAGGCCGGCCACCTGGACCTCAAAGTCCTAACTGAAAGGCCACACTGCGGAAACTGGACACAAATATGGCCAGGTACACAACTGGGACAGGCCAGCTATAGGGGTAACCCATATCCTGCCTGAACTCCCCAAACTCTGCACCTGTCTGCTGCGAAACCCCTAGAGTGCCAGGCACCACAGAGAGGGCCACAGCCCAGCAGACCTTTACTCTCCTATGCCCGGGAGCCCCCCCAGACTCCAAAGGTGGCCGGGGAATGCCTCTGGCGACTCCCAGGCCCACGGGGTCAGGGTCCGAAACCTGGACAACTGACCACGGGACAAGGCATCAGCGACCCCGTTATCCACCCCGGGGACATGCCTCGCCAAAAACAATGCGTTTAGGGACAAGGACCTGTGCACAAAATGACGGACAAGCCGCATGACCCTGTCGCTCTTAGAGGACAGGGCATTCACCACATGGACAACCGCTAGGTTGTCACACCAAAAGGGCACGGACTTGTCCCTAAACTGCTCCCCCCAAAGCTCTAAGGCCACTATTAAGGGGAAGAGCTCTAAGAACGTAAGGTCCTTAACCAACGAAGAGGCACTCCATTCCAGAGGCCATGCCGACCAGCACCACTGGTCACCTAACACTACCCCGAAACCACAAGTCCCCGCGGCATCAGAGCAGAGCTGCAACTCAGCTTTCAAAAGAAGCTCGTGCCTCCAGAAAGACAAACCATTAAACCTAACCAAGAAATCCCGCCACACGCCGAGGTCAACCCTGACCCCAGCTCAAAGGCGGGTACGATGATGGGGCAGACGGAGCCCCTCCATCGTATCTTACAACCTCCTGGAAAAAAGCCCTACCAGGAACAACCACCCGACAGGCAAAATAAAGAATGCCTGCCAATTCCTGAAGCTGCCGTAGGGTAGCCTTCCGGCAGCCCAGCACCTCATCGAGCGTTCTTCTGATCCTAAGCAACTTCCCTAGGGGCAATCTGGAAGATTGCACCTCCGAGTCCAATTCAATACCGAGAAAGGTAATCCTGGGGGCGGGGCCCTCGGTCCCCTCAGAGGCTAAAGGCCCCCTCAACAGAGCGCAAAGGGCTTTGAAGACCAGCATTAGAGCAAAGCATTGCTCTAAACGCGCAGGCCCCGCCAACAAGAACCCATCAAGGTAGTGAACGACCGATCCCAGACCGTCGCGCCTCCTGAGCGCCCACTCCAAGAAGGTGCTAAAACTCTCAAAAAGAGAGCATGAGACAGAGCAGCCCATTGGCAGTGCCCTGTCCACAAAAACCCCACCTTCGAAATGGAAGCCCAGAAGCCCGAATCCGTCTGGGTGTATGGGGAGGAGCCGGAATGCCGACTCACTGTCGCATTTTCCCATAAGGGCTCCAACCCCACACTTCCTAACCATGGTCACGGCCGCATCAACGGATGCGTACCGCACCGAACAAAGTTCGTCAGGAATGAAATCATTCACTGACTCCCCTTTAGGAAAAGACAAGCGGTGAATCAACCTAGATTCACCACTCGCCTTTCCGGGGACCACCCTGAAAGGGGACCCCAGGATACGGGAAGGGCGGCTCCGGGAAGGGCCCAAGGGGCCCTCCCCCCGGCCACCTCCTCCGCCATTCTGGACCGAACAATGCCTTCAAGTCCCACAACCGACCTGAGGCTGTCGGACCTGAAGGCTTGCCCAAACCCCCCATGCAAGGGATCCTGAATCCCCATGAGAAACCTAGCCAGAGAGCAGCCGCTCTCGAGCGAGGGTGGTAGTCCCTCAACCAACCCTCGAGCGTGCTTACAACCCCGTTGCAGCAAAGCCCCGACATGCAGCGAACGGGTCCCACACTGTGGTGGCCCCCGTACCCAACACCCCTGGCCCCGACGGGTAAGCCGTCAAAAGGGGCGGAGGCACTACGGCCTGCGTTGGTGGGTCCGAACCCCCCCCGCCCCTGACACACCCGGCCATATCAAAAAACTGCCCCAGGGGCCCGTGCCCCCGCAGTAGGAGCCGGCGGGGGGCCAAACCCGGTTACAGGTGCCCCCCCCCGAAAAACCCCCAAGAAAACCAGGACCGGGTGGCCACCAACCGTAATCCCCCCCAGCAGGACCCCACCGGGGGGGGGGGCTTCCTAGCTACCCTGGCCAAGGGCCTCATCACCTTCCTAGGCTACCAAACATTTAAATAATTAATGTTTGACCATAACAGTTGTACTGAAGTTGGACTACGACTTTACTGAAATAGTAGTAGATCCTTGGAACAAACTTCCAGCAGACTTGGTATATAAATCCCCAGGAACAGAATTTAAACATGTTTGGCTAAACATATATCCATCCTGAGATAAAATACAGTCAATATTATAAGGGCAGACTAGAGGGACCAATAGGTCTTTTCCTGCCCTCTGTGTGTCTATATAAATATATTAAATAATAGTAACCACAATTATCAATATCATTGTGTATGTTTTGTTTTACACCAGTTCTATTTTTGAACAGAAATGAAACCGGGGCCGCCCAGGCCCCAAAAGAGGGCAGCAAATGGCCGCAGCCCACACGGGCAGCGCAGCAGCAGGAAGCTGCCGCCAAGGGCCTAACTGCCCTCCAACCGGGGCCCCGAATGGGGGGGGGACGCACACGTGAGCCCTCCACCCGATCCCCACCGTTCCCGAGCTCCAATAGAGGGGCCAACAGCCGAAGACGGCACAGGCCCAGCCTCACCGCTGGACCCGAAGCCCCAACCGCTCCACGAGCCTCCGATGAGGCTCTCAAGATGGCGGCCGCAACACGCGGCCGCCTTTCCGAGCCTGAGGAGAGACCGCAGGCCTCGGAAGGGCTGCTCAGCTGCTCACACGAGCTGCAGCCTCTTCAAGCCTCCGACGAGGCTTCCAAAAGCGGCGGCCGCCCATGCGGCTGCCGAAAGGACTCCATGAGCAGACAACCACGTGTCTGCTCGGGCTGCTGTCCGGGCGAGAAGGCTGAGCCTCGGGCCTGCTCGCCCTTATATAGAGCAAGCAGGCCCCGCCCGGACCAATCAGCAGCCGGGCCAAACAGGCCCGAAATCCCGAGCGAAGTCTCCCGTGTCTCCCGGTCCCTCCAGCAAAGCCTGCCTGCCGGGTAAGTCCAGCGCCGTCATTTTGTTAAGAATCTATTCAAATAAAACCAGAGAAAACTGCTAAGGAACAAGTTGAGGTTTATTTCAGAATTAGCTCTTAAAATTGCTTTTCCTCTTTCAGAATAAAGGAACGGCCTGATGGCTAGCATACTTAAGAGAAAGTGATTGGTATCACCTTACCAGATTTTAATTGTACTTATTAAATTATAGCCAAGGAGCTTATTTTAATGGCCACATCAGTTGGATTTGGGGAACATAGCCAGCTGGAAAGAAGGTAGATGCCGCCTTCAAAGAAATATCCAGGTTCAAGAATTTGATTAACCCACAATGTTTGCATTTTGATTTTGTGAAAATTTATTATTGAATTGTCTTTAAATGATAGTGCAATGATTGTGACTGGAGGGTGAAAATTATTTATGATGCATGCCTTATCACCTTGATCTAAATGACTTATGATGGATGTATTATCATCTTGTTCTACAGTTGCAATGGATACTTATGGTAGCAAACCCACCCAACAACATTTTTCTGCTGATATTCTCTTGTCACTAATTTCAAGAATTCCCCAAACCATTAATCAGATAAAACAAGAAAGAAAATAAAACATAGGAGGATTAAATTCCATTTTTTCCAGATTGGCAATATCAGTGTAGTTATCCAGGCAGGGCAATCTCATCATTACATCATAACAAGAGAGACGTAGCTCATGTGAACTTCCTCCATCATCTTTAGGTTGGCCTTGTCTTCTTTTGATCCTCATAACAAAAACAATAGCATCCTGTGAGAAAGAATAGGTTGTGAAAAAACAATATTGCAGTTCCATGGCTAATAGGGGAATCTGGGTCTTGCTCGTGTTAATTCAATAATTTGAGCACTAAATTATTCTGCCTCTGATTTTATCCAGTTTTCTAGTAGGCCAGTTTTCAGATAAATTTATATTCCAACTTTTGTGGTTCCTTCTATTCATAAGGCTAAAGCTTTTCAGGCTTTAAGGCATTTAACTTACATATATTGCAAGAAACAACCAATACAAGCTTTTGTGTACAATCACTTTGAGATTCCACTACCCCACCTTAAAAAGGGGAAAATTTGTAAAGTTATTCGCAAATTATTTGCCAACAGGCAAGACATTCACAGGATTTCTACATTGTTCAGCAAAGCCCTACAGCCAAAGTCAATTCTTGGGAGAGGCGAGGAGGGATGCCTTTAAAAAGAACCTTACGGGAGATTTTTGTAAGAAAATAATTTATTTTCCCCTTGTGGCTGTTTTCAGAGTAGTAGTATTTGGGATTCTGCAACTGATGGGTTTTTTCTTTTCTTTTCATGCAGAGGGTCATAACATTCCTGACTTGGCCCCCTTTCTCTCAGCTTTTAAAAATGCTATTAACTTTTAACAAGCAAATAGTCTTTCGGTGCATATAGAGAGCCTGCTTAACCCTACGGGACTCAGCCTAAACCTTTCCCCCTGTATTACTAACCGTAAGTACCTGTGGATGACCTATAGGGTTTTAAGATAAGACGATGTGTCTCCACTGTCCTGTTATTCTGGAAAGTGAAGACTTACTGTCCCATTGTAAATTCTGAGACAGAGAATAGAAACAGAAAACAGTAAAGTGAATTGTTCAGGCTTCTCCAGATATCTTTGGAGACATCATTCTAGAGAATAAAAGCCCTTTGAACTTGCTTTGGAAGTTAAAACAAAAATAATGAGGACAAACAATAGAAGCTGAAAGTTGTTGTGAGAAAGCAGAGGGGTGATGTTTTTAAAAATATTAGTTATGAAATGGAATGTCATCTGTCTCTTTCACAGTAGATTTCTATGAATTAAAACATAGTTTTCATTGTTGCTGCAAAATTGCTTTTCTAACATGGTTTTCCCCACTTTAAACAAATCCCAGAAATGTCATTACCGATCATTCTCAGATAGGTGTTTATGCTATTTGTATATGTTTGCTTATTTAATGAAAATGTCAAAAATTAAATTAAAGCTCCCATTTCTCACTGTAGAGACTAGACAGACAACAATATCTAGCACGCATATGAAATATAACCTTGTTGCTACTGAAAGTCCTATTGTCAAGGATGTTTCTAAAACATGTGGTTTTAAGCTGAAGACTTTCTCTCTAAATTTCTGATGGTGTACCTACACAATCTAATGGATTGTGGAGACAGGCTACTGTACTGCCCACACGATAGTCCAAATTAGCACTCCACAACTGGTAGTCTCTATTTCTGTTTTTGGCCATCTGGGCTAGAAATTCTGAGAACTGCAATTGAGATAAATCTGGAAAGACAATAAATTGATCAGGCTGAACTAAGTTATATCTAGTAAATCTATGGAACATTAGAGTTTTACAACTGTTCATAGAAACATAGAAGACTGACGGCACTAAAAGACCTCATGATCCATCTAGTCTGCCCTTATACTATTTCCTGTATTTTTATCTTAGGATGGATATATGTTTATCCCAGGCATGTTTAAATTCAGTTACTGTGGATTTACCAACCACGTCTGCTGGAAGTTTGTTCCAAGGATCTACTACTCTTTCAGTAAAATAATATTTTCTCATGTTGCTTTTGATCTTTCCCCCAACTAACTTCAGATTGCGTCCCCTTGTTCTTGTGTTTACTTTCCTATTAAAAACACTTCCCTCCTGAACCTTATTTAACCCTTTAACAAATTTAAATGTTTCGATCATGTCCACCCTTTTCCTTCTGTCCTCCAGGCTATACAGATTGAGTTCATTAAGTCTATCCTGATACGTTTTATGCTTAAGACCTTCCACCATTCTTGTAGCCCGTCTTTGGACCCGTTCAATTTTGTCAATATCTTTTTGTAGGTGAGGTCTCCAGAACTGAACACAGTATTCCAAATGTGGTCTCACCAGTGCTCTATATAGCGGGATCACAATCTCCCTCTTCCTGCCTGTTATTCCTCCAACTATGCAGCCAAGCATCCTACTTGCTTTTCCTACCGCCGAACTCACTACCCCTAAATCCTTCTCTTCTGAAGTTTTTGCTAACACAGAACTGCCAATACAATTTAGGGTAGTTCTATTTAGGGTAGTCATTTATTCATTAGCAGAAGGAGGAGATTTCTCACCAAGTTTCCCAGTCTTTCCTTGTGGTATTATTTTTTCCTTTAAGCTGATTTGGGCAGATGACCTTTCAGACAAATAAGCTCAAAGCCAGGGGTGGGTTCTAATTTACTTCACTGCCAGTTCGCTTCCTCCCATGCTGCATGTGTGGGCATGTGTGCATGCATGTGCAGTGGCAAAAAATCTGGGAAGAAAAACGAAAACAAGATGGTGACACATGCGCAGTGTTAGAAACATGGTTTCTGCAAATGCTCAGAAAGATTTTTTTTTAGAAAAAAAATCAATAAAATTAAATTACAGTAACATTTTTTAAAAGGATGGCGGCATCCACGGATAGACACTGACCAAACCAGTTCTGTGACATTATTGTGACATCACCAGCTGGTCGCTACCAATTAGGGCGAAGCAGTCTGAAATGGGAGGAACCCACCACTGCTCAAAGCAGGATATTTCCCTCAACAGTTTGCCTAATAGGCTTTTCTGAAGTGAAGGTCTTCCTTTGATGCTATATATCAGCAGTCTCCCCTTACACATGTCTATGTCTACTCTTTCCTTGCAGCAGTCCAAGCCTTCTCTCAAGAGGCGGAAGGTGGCTCCTTCTTCCTCCATAGGCAGAAGGAAGAACATTCCTTCATGGCATCAGACCAGAATATCTCCGGGACCGCCTTCTGCTACACAAATCCCAGCAACCAGTTAGGTCCCACAGAGTTGGCCTTCTCTGGGTCCCGTCAACTAAACAATGTCGTTTGGTGGGACCCAGGGGAAGGGCCTCCTCTGTGGTGGCCCCGACCCTCTGGAACCAGCTCCCCCCAGAGATCAGAATTGCCCCCCCTTCTCACCTTTCATAAGCTCCTTAAAACCCACCTTTGTCGTCAGGCATGGGGGAACTGAGATATTCCCTTCCCCCTAGGCCTATACAATTTATGCATGGTATGCTTGTGTGTATGTTTGGTTTTTTAAATAAGGGTTTTAAAAATTATTTTAAAGATTAGATTTGTTATATGTTGTTTCATTATTGTTGTTAGCCGCCCCAAGTCTACGGAGAGGGGCGGCATACAAATCTAATAAATAAATAAATAAATAAAAATTAAAAAAAATAATTTAACAGGCGCAGAAGCAAAATCGCATGGAAGGACGTTCACCCATGTGCAATCTTTGGCAATTTTTTCCTTCCGTGCATGCGCGGAAGCAAAATCACATTAGGGGACATGTGCGCGAAATGTCACAATGCACACGCAGTGCATCGGTATTAAGGAACCTACCCCTGACTAAGAGTTGTTAATCTAATCTTGCTTGCTTCTTCTCTGGCAAAACTACAATGCTAACCATAGCATACAAAGCATTTGCTAGACCAATTCTTGAATACAGCTCACCTGTATGGAACCTGCACTGCATATCAGACATTAATACCATGAAGAAAGTCCAGAAATATTTCACAAGAAGAGTCCTCCACTCCTCTACTCACAACAGAATACTACATTCCACCAGACTTGAATTTTGGTCTTAGATAGCTTAGAGGTATGTCGCCTTCGATCTGATCTAAATGTAGTTCATAAAATCATGTACCACAATGTCCTATCTGTCAATGAATACTTCAGCTTCAACTACAACAATACACGAGCACACAATAGATTCAAACACAATGTAAACCACTCAAAAATTGACTGCAGAAAATTCGATTTCATTAACAGAGTTGCCAATACTGGAATCAGGGGTGGGCTACTGCCCGGATTGGGCGGGAGGAAATGCAGTGGGGTAATGAAAATGGAGCTCCACCCCAGAGTACCCAATTTGCACTGAAAGATGTTGAAAGAAATTGCAGGGTGTGCTGCACAAGCCACGCCCATAGTGTGGTAGTAAAATTTTTGATAGCCCTTCACTGCCTGGAATGCACTACCTGATTCTGTGGTTTCTTCCCCACACTCGAAAAACTTTAACCTTTAACTGTCTACATTCGACTTCACCCTATTCCTAAGAGGTCTGTTAGGGGCGTGCATAAGCGCACCACTGTGCCTACTGTCCCTGTCATAGAGTCCTATTGTCCTCTTTTATTGTTACTGTTTACTTATGCTATGTTTTTACAAATTACTACTATCCTATGCATGTTTGACATGTTATTGTCAGACAGGATGGCAAAATTGCAGCCAATTACCACAAGATAGCAACCAGGTCCATGACTTTATTCAATATTTTTATTATATTTTATTCAATTTATACTTTAGAATCTTCTAGCCTTACTTCTCAGCTGAACATAATTTTGCTAAGCTTGCTGTCTTTAATAATTTATCAAATAAAATATGTCTAGAATATATTAATATAGTCTATATATATTCATATAGTCTATATAATGTAGGTACACATAAGACTCATCCATTCCCCCCAAACAAAAGCCTTATTTTTTACAATTCATTATCTTACTGAACAAAACTTTATCTTGGCTCATTTTTCTTTTGTATTTTTTCTTTAGTTTTACAGAGCCTCAATTAAATTTTATTAGTCTGAAATCAGGTATAATTGAATTGATTTTTCCCCCAATGAAATCTATTAAATTTTGTTTTTCAATGACATATAATGAACACTGAGAAAATTGATATATGGATCGTTATCTTCTGTGGACAAATATTCTGTTTACAGACTATAATATTTAGTCTGAAAATAATTCTGCTTGAATGATTGTCAGCAATCTTTCTTTGAATTGTCAGAAAATATTTTGGGAAATCATCAGTTTTGGGTTTAAAATTAAAAGTATAGGTTTAAGGTAAGATTACCTTCTAATATCTTATAGTGGTTGTCACAAGAAACTGTTTTTTAGAAGACAAATGATAGTTAAACAAAACAGGTTAACATGCTGATATATATATATATTTTCTCTAAAGGAGAATTTAAATTAAAAACAAGAGGATTTAGAATTGGATGATAACAGAAGTCATTGGTTTTCTTTTTTTCAGTTAATGGAAAGATTTAAATTTGATAAGAAGTAAAATAGTAAGATTGATGTCTTTGATATATGGTATGTTTGTGTTAAGATATTTTCCAAAGCCTTCATACCAGAGTGTTTTGTGTAGTTATATGTCCATGGAGAGTTATAATTCTTCTTTCTTTCATTTCAAGGGAAACATATTTCATAGACACATAGAATTGGGAGATATTATAGAGATCGTCCAATACAATATCCTGCTTTATGCAGAATTCACCCCAGGAAAGCATTTCCCAAGCTAGATAACTCTCTGATATGTGGACCAACTCCCTGAATTTATCAGCCAATATAATTTTTGTTTAGGATTCCGGGAGTTGTATTCCACATATCACAATGATGCCAATTTGGGAAGTACTACTTTATAATATTTCTTACAGGTGACGCAACAACCTGTTGGAAAACTCCTAGTAAAGGAGAATTCAGCTGTTCTACTGGATGACAGCCTGTCATTTTTCTTCTTTAAGATTTCAAGTTCTTGCATCTGACTTAACTTTTTCTACAGTCTGCCAAAATCCATTGTTCTGAAGTTTAGAACAAACTCTCTCAGTTTCTCCTTCCTCGGATAATATACATTGAAAAATGACAATTTTCCCAAGATGCCAGTCACTTCCTCAACCAACTTGTGACAAAAGAAGTTATTAAAAAGAGAGGACAAAGATTTGTTGAATGACTGATTCTTGGCAGAAATTCCCAACTTACTATAAGAAAATTGAACATCTCATTATCACAATCATATAGGTATAATGCCTCTTTGAAAAATTGGCTATCTGATGCAAAAAATGCTTCATCTGTATCTTTGACCTGCCTAAGTCTCACATATGACTTTTGTTCCTCTCCCCTTTTATTTTTACACGCACCCTGAACACAATGTCATTGATCCAGTCCCTTAATTTATATGCAACTTAATTTTTTTTATTTATGTACACTCCAACAGTCCTTCTGCTTCTTCTGAATGAATTGTAGTCTTTTACTGTATGTAACGCATGTATGTATGTATGTATGTATGTATGTATGTATGTATGTATGTACAGTATATCGCTATAGAGCACACCACACCAAGATAGCTAGACACAAGGACAGATTTTTCCCAAACATCACCACTCTGGTAAACCAATAATACTAATAATAATAATTTATTAGATTTGTATGCCACCCCTCTCCACAGACTCGGGGTGGCTCACAACAACAATAAAACAGTATACAATAAACAAATCTAATATTTAAAAAATATCTAAAAGACTCATTATTTTTTAAAAAGCATATAACACAAGCATACCATACATAACACTATATAAGCCTGGGGGAGATGTCTCAATTCCCCCATGCCTGACGGCAGAGGGGTTTGCCAAAGGCAGGGAGGGTGGGGGCAATCCTAATCTCCGGGGAGAGCTGGTTCCAGAGGGTCGGGGCCACCACAGAGAAGGCTCTTCTCCTGGGTCCCGCCAGACAACATTGTTTAGTTTACGGGACCCGGAGAAGGCCAACTCTGGGACTTAACTGGTCATTGGGATTCGTGCGGCAGAAGGCGGTCTCGGAGATATACTGGTCCGATGCCCTCACCATTGTCAAACTATTTGCTAAGGTTGCATTACTATTATATTAGTTTTTCTCATCATATTCTCCCACTTATGACTGTATGACTGTAACTTGTTGCTTGTATCCTTCTGATTTATATTAATATTGAGTGTTTCCTGATTTCTTATTTGAACCCTATGATAATCATTAAGTGTTGTACTTCATGATTTTTGACAAATGTATCTTGTCTTTTTATGTACACTGAAAGCCTATGCACCAAAAACAAATTCATTTTGTGTGCAATCAGCCTTAGCCAATAAAGAATTTTATTCTATTCTATCCTACAATCATTAAGCCATCAAGTTTCAGTAATGCCTATCATATATGATGAATTAGTATCGCTAGCGCTATTTTATTGTCCATGGTCTGTGCAGTGATGTTTGATTTTTTATATTTTGAATGGCACCACTCACTGATCACTCTGTTGTAGATTCTTGCAAAACTGGCCTTCTCCTTCTCCCTTTTTATTCTGCTGTCTTAGCATCTATTGTTCTAGTTTAATGAGAATTCAGTGAATCATAACCCTTGTATATTTAGAATAGCCCTACTTGGAAAGGCTGGTGTGAGGGGTAAAACTTAAAGAATTTGTGGTTCTAACTAAGGTCCCAGTATTTATGTTGGCAGTAGCAAAGATACTGTAATTTCTACCTCACAGAAATCCCATTTTAAAATTAGATCTGAAGGCATGCATCTTTTGTAGTGTTTTTTTTTTTAAAAAATTTGCAAATGCCATTACGCAGCTGAAAGTCCTTTGCAAATTTGGTGACTTGTTGAAAGTGACAGTTTGGAGATAATTTGGAGATAGTTGGAGATAGTTACTTTAGACATACTATTAGTTACTTTAGACATAGTTGGAGATAGTTATTTTAGACATACTATTATCTGCATTGGAAACATTTTGTGAGCAAGCGGTTCCCACTTGGTTCTAAGCACATCGAATGTTTCAATCATATGAATCAGGCTTGGTTATGTGGCTCTTTTCAGTCAGCTATCCGCCACAGTGAATAATCGAACAATGAGACACTGCCTCTGTTATTGAGCTGCGGTCATTAGGAAAATCTATCCACGATTGACCTCTCCAGGTTGCTAAGAAGTCAGTAAGGGGCGTGCATGGGTGCACTTTTGTGCCTTTCGTCCCCTGTACAATTGTCTCTCCTTTATCTCATATATCTTTTCTTCCTTTCATATATCTTCTCCTCTATTTTTATATCTTTTCTTCTATCCTTTTCTTTATATATACAGTGATCCCCCGCTCGTTGCGAGGGTTCCGTTCCAGGACCCCCCGCAACGAGCGGGTTTTCGCGAAGTAGCGCTGCGGAAGTAAAAACACCATCTGCGCATGTGCAGATGGTGTTTTTAACTTCCGCAGCGCTAGCGAGGAGCCGAACATTGGGGGCGGCGCGCCTGCTTTAAAACGATCGGAGCCGGCTCCGATCGCTTCCCCGCTTTAGGAGTCAGCGGAGAACGGCGCGCCTGCTTTAAAACGATCGGAGCCGGCTCCAATCGCTTCCCCGCTTTAGGAGTCAGCGGAGAACGGCACACCTGCTTTAAAACGATCGGCCGGCTCCGATCGTTTTAAAGCAGGCGCGCCGTTCTCCGCTGACTCCTGGCGAACTTCCCGGGCGAAGGGCAAAGGGCGGGCGAGCGGGTGCTGGGGGGGCTTCGCCCTCCCGCCAGCAAGAGGGGGAAGACCCAGGGAAGCCGCCCAGCAGCTGATCTGCCGGGCGCCATCTACGCATGCGTGCCCATAGAAAAAAAGGGCACGCATGCGTAGATGGTGTTTTGACTTCCGGGTTCAAAAATCGCAAATTACCCTGTTCGCAATGGTCGGGGACGCAATAACCGGGGGATCACTGTATTACTACTTGTCTATTATCTTCAATATGTATTGTGTATTGGACAAACAAACAAACAAACAAATAAAATAAACAATATCCAAAGATACTTCACCAGAAGAGCCCTTCATTCCTCCACTCAAAACAGAATAACCTATGAAAATAGACTAACAATACTGGGTCCGGAAAGCTTAGAACTATGATGCCTAAAACACGATCTAAGTATTTCCCACAAGATCATATGCTGCAACGTCTTGCCTGTCAATGACTACTTCAGTTTCAACCGCAACAACACAAGAGCACGCAACAGATTTAAACTTAATATTAACCACTCCAAAATTGACTGCAAAAAGTATGACTTTAACAAACAAGTTGTAGAAGCGTGGAACTCATTACTGGACTCAGTAGTGTCAACCCCTAACCCCCAACATTTTCCCTTAGACTATTCATGATTGACCTCTCCAGGTTCCTAATAGGTCAGTAAGGGGCATACATAAGTGCACCAGTGTGCCTTTCGTCCCCTGTCCAATTGTCTCTCCTTTATCTCATATCTCTTTTCTTCCTTTCATATATCTTCTCCTCTATTTTTATATCTTTTCTTCTATCCTTTTCTTTATATATATTATCACATATCTATTCTCTTCAATATGTATTGTGTATTGGACAAATAAACAAATAAAATAAAATAAATAAATGATCTTCCTATGAGACTGGTGAATCAGCTATCAAATACTTCCTTCCTAGTCTTTGAAAGATGTGGTTCATCCCTTCCCAGGATTTCCTCATAAAGGATGGGATCTTTCCTTTCCTTGCATAAGATCACCTTTTAAAAAACAGGATGGCACAAATCTGAAATTCTTTTTCAGGTGCAGGTTTCTGCTTTTTCGGTTACATAGACTCCTCGATTAGAACTAAAACCAACTCATTGTGCACCAGTTGCGGCCCTATCTGGACCGGGACTCACTGCTCACAGTCACTCATGCCCTCATCACCTCGAGGTTCGACTACTGTAATGCTCTCTACATGGGGCTACCTTTGAAAAGTGTTCGGAAACTTCAGATCGTGCAGAATGCAGCTGCGAGAGCAGTCATGGGCTTACCTAGGTATGCCCATGTTTCACCAACACTCCGCAGTCTGCATTGGCTGCCGATCAATTTCCGGTCACAATTCAAAGTGTTGGTTATGACCTTTAAAGCCCTTCATGGCATTGGACCAGATTATCTTCGAGACCGCCTCCTGCCGCACGAATCCCAGCGACCGATTAGGTCCCACAGAGTGGGCCTTCTCCGGGTCCCATCAACTAAACAATGTCGGTTGGCAGGCCCCAGGGGAAGAGCCTTCTCTGTGGCGGCCCCGGCTCTCTGGAACCAACTCCCCCCGGAGATTAGAACTGCCCCTACTCTTCCTGCCTTCCGTAAACTCCTTAAGACCCACCTTTGCCGTCAGGCATGGGGAAATTAAACATCTCCCCTGGGCACGTTTAATTTATACATGGTATGCTTGTGTGTGTGTCTGTTATTACATGGGGTTTTTCTTAAATCTTTAAATATTTTAATTAATTGGATTTTGTGACTGTTTCACTTGTTGTGAGCGGCCCCGAGTCTTCGAAGAGGGGCGGCATACAAGTCCAAATAATAAATAAAATAAATAAATAAATAAAATAGAGGGGGGGGATGAGGGTTTAACAGTAGTAAAAGAAAAACAGTAAAAATGCACATTGACATTTGAGAGGAGGGAAAAAAAAATATTTTCTTGATTTCAAAACAGCTCCTAGAATGGATCTTTCCTTTTCGTACAATTTTCTCTCACCTTTCTACTTACAGTTCCACTTCCAAAGCCATTATATTACCATAAGACTACAAATTAGTTTTGTTTATAATTTCAGAAACATCTTACAATATCATTAATTCCTTTTTGGTTATTGCTGGGAATAAGAAAGTATCGTTTACAGTTCTTGGTGATTAATGGAGAGTCTTATGGGACAACTTGCTGCAACAAATCCAACATTTAGTGCCAGTCCAAAGGGAATTTCCCCGCCTCTCATTACTTTTCTTCTTGTTAATTATTTTAAACTTATTGTTTTATATCTGTGTAAATCATGCAGTGAAGTCATTAGTTCTTATGTAGAGACTTTCTTTATATTTTCATTCTCCGTGATGGATTCTATTGTTTCTGCTTGTAATTACTTTTGAAATTGCTTCTGTAGTTCTTGCCCTTCCTTTTATTGCAAGATTTGCATGGCAGACCAAAAACAATACATTTAATGGAAAGCACCTTTATAGAGCCTGTTATTGATATGACAAACACTTCAGCACTAATAGTGACATGCTGAGGAGCAGCCTTTCACTAACTCCGTTCTCTTTCTTCTTTTCCCTGTTTGGAGGGCTGATTCGTATAGAAACACACATCACCAAATAGCTAATCAAACTGAATGTCTGAACTATTTTTGTTTGAAGATTCTCCTCTGAAGCTAATGCCATCATCCTGTCCCCTAATTGTGACACAAACACGCCCAGGCAGCTATTTTTGAATGTCTTAATCATGATGTTGCCTTCATCTCATACCCACAGCTGAGACATCTTAACATTGTTTTTGATTATTCCAACTTCAAAGTTGGAACTGTTCCTATTTGGACAGGGAGTCATTGCTCACAGTCACTCATGCCCTCATCACCTCGAGGTTCGATTACTGCAACGCTCTCTACATGGGGCTACTTTTGAAAACTGTTCGGAAACTTCAGATCGTGCAGAATGCGGCCGCGAGAGCCATCGTGGGGCTTCCTAGATTCGCCCACGTTTCTGCAACACTCCGCGGCCTGCACTGGCTGCCGATCGGTTTCCGGTCACAATTCAAAGTGTTGGTAAGGACCTTTAAAGCCCTACATGGCATTGGGCCAGAATACATCCAGAACCGCCTTCTATTGCACGAATCCCAGCGGCCGATAAGGTCCCACAGAGTTGGCCTTCTCCGGGTCCCATCGACCAAATAATGTCGTTTGGCGGGCCCCAGGGGAAGAACCTTCTCTGTGGCGGTCCCAACCCTCTGGAATCAACTCCCCCCAGAGATTAGAATGGCCCCCACCCTCCTTGTCTTTCGCAAATTACTCAAGACCCACCTTTGTCGCCAGGCATGGGGGAGTTAGGATATTCCTTCCCCTAGGCCATTAAAAGTTATGTATGGTATGTTTGTGTGTATGTTTGGTTTTTTTATAATAAGGATGTTTAGTTGTTTTATTAAATTGGATTGTTACATGTTGGTTTTTTTTATCATTGTTGTTAGCCGCTCTGAGTCTGCGGAGATGGGCGGCATACAAATCCAATTAATAATAATAATAATAATAATAATAATAATAATAATAATAATAATAATAATAATAACTTTCTCTCCTGACACAATTTTTTGCCATGAATGTATGCTAATATAGGTAGCCCTTGATTTACCACAGTTCATTTAGTGATCATACAAAGTTAAAACAGCACTGAAAAATGTGACTCATGACCGTTTTTCAGAGTTACGACCTTTGCAGCATTCATAGGATCAAAATTCAGATGACTGGCGATTGGTTCATATTTATGGCCTTTGCGGCATCTCCAGATCATGTGATCACCTTTTGCGACCTTCTGACAAGCAAAGTAAATGGGGAAGCCAGATTCACTTAAAAAACAGGTTAAATAACTTATCAACCTAACAACTGTGGCAAGAAAAGTTGTTAAAATGGAACAAAACTCACTTAACTAATATCTCACTAATATCACTAATATACAACTAATATAAGAACAGAAATTCTGGACTCAGTTGTGGTTATAAGTTAAGGAACCTTACAATGATTTTGAACCTTGAACATTTAAGACGTCTGGACTTCAACTCCCAGAATTCCACAGCCAGCCATACTAGCTGTGGTTTTCTAGGATTTGAAGTCCACACATCTTAAAGTTGCCAAGGTTGCAAAATTTTATTCTAATATATTTTGACAATGGGGTTTCTGATGCAGTTGGGTTAGACACAGTGGTTCTCAACCTTTCTAATGCTGCAACTCCTTAATACAGTTCCTCATGTTGTGGTGACCCCCAAACATAAGTCTAGTGCCAATTCTCCCAACAGAGCTTTAAGCTGATTGGCAAGAAGGTCAGAGGGACATCCCCACTATAAACACCTGGTTGGCTGGATTGTAAAAATATGTTCTAAGGTGCCAGAATAGAAGCTTTAGTTTCTGACACCATGGGAAGTTTGTCTTTTTCCAAGGTCTTAGGCGCCCCCTGTGAAACGGTCGTTCGAACCCCAAAGGGGTCCCGACCTCCAGGTTGAGAATCACTAGATTAGAGGCTGTCCAGTTTCTCTTGGCCATTTTAGTTACTATAGGTACAAGTAGTCCCCGACTTACGACGGGGATCCGTTCCCACGGCCCATCGTAAGCCAAGTTTGGTATAAGTCAGAATATTCCGATTTACATGAATATTCCTACTTACATGGCGGCAGCAGCAGCGGTGGCTTCTTCAAGGGACCAACAGCTGGTCCTTCTCAGTGCTGCATTGCTGTAGCCTCCGAGGCTGCCCACCACGGAGATCCCCTCGCCCAAATGGAGGCGGCGACGGCGGCGGTGGTGGCAGCAGCCTCGGAGGCTGCAGCAACTCAATGCCAAGAAGGACCGGCTGTGGGTCCCTTGAAGCCGGTCCTTCTTGGCGCCGTGTTGCTGTAGCTCCGAGGCTGCCCACCGTGGAGATCTCCTTGCCTGAACGGAGGTGGCGGCAGCAGCAGCCTTGGAGGCTGCAGCAACGAAGTGCCGAGAAGGACTGGCTGTTGGTCCCTTGAAGCCGCCGCTGCCTCTGTTCAGGCGAGGGGATCTCCGCAGGGTCTCCGAAGCCGCCACCCATCGCAGAGATCCCTTCACTTGAATGGAGGCAGCAGCAGCAGCGGTGGCTTCGAAGCTGTCCCCGGGTCATTGTAACGACGAAACGTCGTACATCGGGGATGACGTAACCTGGGGACTACCTGTATATCCTATTTTGCCTCTTAGAGCTGCCTTATATGATTATTTGGTTTCCAGGAGAAACTAAACACCTGGATTCTGAAAAGGTATCTGTCTACCTAATACTAAACAAGTCCTTTGCAAAGTGCTTGTTAAGTCTTATGCTGACTTATTATAAATACAAGTTTAACCTCATTTGAAGCAACCCTGTGGAGAGCTTTTTACAAAAGTCAAAAGTTAAACTCAGAATGACAGTCAGGTTCTGACTGCTGTATAATTGCTCCTTCCATCATTATAAGATTTGTCATATATTTTTCTCTGCTTCTTTCAACAAAGGTTTTCAGGTGTTTATACTTTTCATTAAGCATAGGAGGACACAGAATCGTTTCGCCCCTACTAGGGGAAGGCAAAGTTGGCTCGTCTATGATTTGTGGACTTCAACTCCCAGAGTTCCTGAGCCAGTCATACTAGCTCAGGAATTCTGGGAGTTGAAGTCCACATGTCACAGAAGAGCCAACTTTGTCTACACCACCCCGGTGCCATGATCAGAACTGAAGACAGAATTGAACAAGCTGTCCATTCCTGTCAAACCATTCAAGCCATAGAAAAAGTTTGCTTGTATTTTATTGGTACCAATATTGCTATTTTATACCCACATCTCTCCTCTTCATGTGAAACTTGATGCCAGGTTTAGATCTAGGTTTAGCACTCTTTCCAAACAGTGCTCGACCTACGTTCAATAGTAATGAGCAAATTGATAGGACACAGGTACAGGGTGCTCCAAATCTGTGATTGGTTAATCCAGCATTTAGCAAGAGGCATACAGTATTTCTCCAAGCATCCATCTATGCTTGCTCAACCTTATCCCATTACATATAAAGGGCAGGGATTAGTTAATAATAATAATAATAATATTAATAATAATAATAATAATAATAATAATAATAATAATAATAATTATTTATTGGATTTGTATGCTGCCCCTCTCCGCAGACTCGGGGTGGCTAACAACAACAATAAACACAACATGTACAATCCAATAATAAAAACAACTAAAACCCCTATTATAAAACCAAATATACACACAAACATACCATGCATAACTTGTAATGGCCTAGGGGGAAGAGCTATCTCAACTCCCCCATGCCTGGCGGTATAAATGAGTCTTGAGTAGTTTACGAAAGACAGGGAGGATGGGGGCAGTTCTAATCTCTGGGGGGAGTTGGTTCCAGAGGGCCGGGGCCACCACAGAGAAGGCTCTTTCCCTGGGGCCCGCCAAACGATATTGTTTAATCGATGGGACCCGGAGAAGGCCAACTCTGTGGGACCTTATCGGTCGCTGGGATTCGTGCGGTAGCAGGCGGTTCTGGAGGTAATCTGGTCTATTGCCATGTAGGGCTTTAAAGGTCATGACCAACACTTTGAATTGTGACTGGAAACTGATCAGCAGCCAATGCAAGCCACGGAGTGTTGAAGAAACGTGGGCGAATCTTGGAAGCTATTACTGTAGTTGCTATTTTCCTGCCAGGGGTGAAGCTTGGTGGAGGGAAAATGAAGCTGAGGGGATTTGTCAGTCATCTTCTTAACTTGCTCTTCCAGTTAAAAGTAAGGACAGCATCCATTACTTCACTTGTTATTGTTACAATGGGGTAGCAATGTTCTGCTGCTGTCAGCTCAAGTGTTGGTGAAGAGCAGTTTTACATTGCCATCTGACATTGCCCATAATGAAATTCTGAAAGAATGATGGATTTTGTGAATCCAAAAATGCCATTAATATGCTCCTGGAATACAACATGTCTGTCCCGTTGAAATGCATTGGAGTCTTCTAATGGACATATTTCTTTTGTTATGCATCTGGGATAGAATGACACTTCCAACTAGTTGTATCCCATCTATTCAAGGTTTCAGCACAAGAGAATATCCTACTATATCCAGTTAGCTAGAGTCTGAGTCTTCAACCTGTCTCTAGGAAAAAAAAATAGATAGACGCTTTGATTTTTTTGCCCTAGAGCCAGCAACTCAAAGAAATTCATGAATGATCTCCAAGGAAATCTTTGCAGTTGTTCAGATTTATGCATTATGAACATTTTAAAAGAAATCTACTTTAAAATAAGACTCTTCTGTGTTCAGATATAAAAAGTTTATTTGAGGAGGGAAAAACCCCCCAAGAGACTATAATAAAGATATAGAGATAATCCCAAATATAATCAGTCAAAGCTCATTCATTATATATTAATTGAAAGCAGTCTTGAATTTCAGAGTTCATGCAGAATTGTGCATAAGAGAATGGTCTTGATGGCCTCATATAATACACTAGAAACAATCACAGAGCAATCTTGCATATTTGTAAAAATAAGGTAAATGAAACCCAGAGTTTTACTGGAGAAATATTTCCAGTTTTCTATTTATTTCTGGTTTTTAATTGAAATATGTAAGCTTGCCAAATAAAATACTATTTGAAGAAAAATAAATCCCATGAAATTTTAAATACATATTTGGGGGCAAAAGATCTGGCCCTTCCAAATTTTCAACATAATGTCATCTTAGCAAGGACTCTTGGGCCCAGTGTTGTTTCTGCTAGATTTTAAAATAAAAGGGACATTTGTTACAATTGTACCTTCTATCCTTCATGTTGTTCAAAGTATCAGACCTGATATCATACCTGAACAAAATCAGACCTGATATCATATCTGAAAAAACTACAGTAGTACCTCTAGATACGAGCTGCTCCACATGCGAGTATTCCAAGATATGAGCCACGAGAGGAGAGAAATTTCTTTTCGAGACCCGAGCTCAAATTCGGGATACGAGCTGAGCGTCCACTAGGTGGCGCAAGAATCCTTGCTTCTGGTTATCTCGGAGGGGAAAAACAAAGTCTAAAGCCATTTGTTCCAGATACGAGTTGTTTGACATACAAGCTCCCTTCTGGAATGAATTAAACTCGTATCTAGAGGTTCTACTGTATTAGTTTTTTCTCATCATTCCAATAACCCATTTCCTCTGACTTATGACTGTATGATTGTAACTTGTTGCTTGTATCCTTAAGATTTTTATTAGTATTGATTGATTCCTCATTGCTTATTTGACCCCTATGACAATCATTAAGTGTTGTACCTCATGATTCTTGACAAATGTATCTTTTCTTTTATGTACACTGAGAGCATATGCACCAAAGACAAATTCCTTGTGTATCCAGTCACACTTGGCCAATAAAGAATTCTACATCTTCCCGCCAATCTTATCTGATTCCATTGGGTTAGTATCAGGGGTGAAATTCAGCAGGTTCTGACAGGTTCTGGAGAAATGGCAACGGAAATTTTCTAGTAGTTCAGAGAAGTGGCAAATACCACCTCTGGCTGGCGGTCAGAGTGCGGTGGGAATGGGGATTTTGCAATATCTTTTCCCCAGGAGTGGGGTGGGAATGGGGATTTAACTAAGACACCTTAAACAAGATCTAAGTATTGCCCACAAGATCATATGCTGCAATGTCCTGCCTGTCGGCAACTACTTCAGCTTCAACCACAACAACACAAGAGCACACAACAGATTTCAACTTAATATTAACCGCTCCAAACTTGACTGTATAAAATATGACTTCAGTAATCGAGTTGTCAAAGTGTGGAACTCATTACCGGACTCCATAGTGTCATCCCCAAACCCCCAACACTTTACCCTTAGATTATCTATGGTTGACCTATCCAGATTCCTAAGAGGTTAGTAAGGGGTGAGTACAAGTGCACTAGAGTGCCTTCTGTCACCTGTCCTATTGCTCTCCTATATTTCCTATACCTTTCTTCTATTCCTATATCTCTTCTTCTATTCTTTCATTGATATGTTCTATTACTATATCTTCTTTTCTATTCTTTCTTAGATATATTTTACTATGAGTATCTCCTCTATAACCTTCATCATGTATTTTACTATGTGTATACACACTAAAGCCCTCATTGTGTATTGGACAAAATAAATAAAATAAATAAACAAATAAATAAATATCCTTCCTTTGCCACGCCCACCAAGCCACTTAACGCCCACCAAGCCATGCCCGCAGAACAAGTAGGGAAAGTTTTTGATTTTCACTCCTGGTTAGTATGGCAACTAGGTCAATAAGGTTTGTGTTGATGATGGGTAGTGGGTGGGTTCCACTTACATTCACCACCATTTCACATTGTGACATTTCACGCACATCCCCTCATGCAATTCTGCTTCCGCACATGCTCAGGAGTTATAATCAGCCCAAAACACAGCCGAGGAGCTGATCAGCTGTGCTTTGGGCAAAAGAATAAAGGTAATTATAAACCTGAGGGCAGGCAGGAGGGCCCTTTTTTCAAGCAGCAGCAGAAGGAAAAACTTCCAAACAGTAAGAAATATATTGGGAAAAAAATGAGATGGTGACATCCATGGATTGGCACCAATTGAACTGGATCCATGATGCCATCATGGTGTCACCAGCGGGTCGCTACCAGTTTGGCCGATCCGGTCCGAACCAGGAGGAACCCACTCCTGGTGATAATAATAATGGGCACAGTGCCAAAGGATCTCAACGGACATTTGAAAACCATTGGAATTGACAAAATCTCCATCTGTCAATTGCAACAGGCCGCTTTACTGGGATTGGCAAACATAATTCGCTGCTACATCACACAGTCCTAGGTGCTTGGGAAGCGCCTGACTGGTGATGAAATATGAAATCCAGCATAGTAGTAGTAATAATAATAATAATAATAATAATAATAATAATAGTAATAGTAATAGTAATAGTAATAGTAATAGTAATAGTAATAGTAATAGTAATAGTAATAGTAATAGTAATAGTAATAGTAATAGTAATAATAATAATAATAATAATAATAATAATAATAATAATAATTTATTAGATTTGTATGCCGCCCCTCTCCGAAGACTCGGGGCAGCTCACAACAATGATAAAAACAGTATTATACTGAAACAAATCTAATATTAAAAAGAAATATATAAAACCCTGTCATATTAAAACCAGACAACACATACATACCAAACATAAAATATAAAGAGCCTGGGGGAAAGGTGTCTCAAATCCCCCATGCCTGGTGGTATAGGTGGGTCTTGAGTAGTTTACAAAAGACAAGGAGGGTGGGGGCAGTTCTAATCTCTGGGGGGAGTTGATTCCAGAGGGCCAGGGCCGCCACAGAGAAGGCTCTTCCCCTGGGGCCCGACATTGTTTAGTCGACGTGACCTGGAGAAGGCCAACTCTGTGGGACGTTATTGGTTGCTGGGATTCGTGCGGTAGCAGGTGGTTCTGGAGGTACTCTGGTCCAATGCCATGTAGGGCTTTAAAGGTCATCACCAACACTTTGAATTGTGACCGGAAACTGATCGGCAGCCAATGAAGGGCTTCAGATGAGCCCTTGAAATTTATAGTGGACTTTAAACCTGTGAGCATAATCCATTTAATGTGGAATAAGCTTTATTAAACTGAGTGGACCTTGTGGGAAATTCAGCTTGCTTGCATGCATTTATTTCTCAGTTGCTTTTCCTGGCTTTCTATTCAGGCAGTTCTTCAAGAAATTGTGCTTACTGTAGCAAGTTGCTCTGAAAAGCAGAACTAGAAAAGTCATACGAACCCCCAGAAATACCTTCTTAATCAGAAGGATTGAATTAAAAATTTATGTAAACTGTAGTTACGAAGTTTAGTCAATTTATACCAATGTGGGTTCCCCCCAACATATGCTGATATGGAATCCTTGGAGGTGATGTGAATAATACACGTAATGATAACATGCAGCCAGCAGATGGCACTGTTAAACCTCACTGTATCTTCAAAAGAAAAATTCCAGGAGAGTGATATAATTGCAACAGTCTTATATCGGTATATACTGTACAACAACTATGAGGGAAAAGCTTTATTCTGAATATTTATTGCATACATACCCCAATCATTCCTTGGTATCAACAGCTAGTAGTCTGACCATCTGCTTTATTCCACCTTCTGAACCAGTAACTACTAGAGGAAAAGAGCAGAAAAGTACATATTTGAAAAGCAATTTAAAAAGTTGATTTTTTTTTCTTGTTTCTAAAAGAGTTTAAAGCAGTAATAATTAGTTGTTTGATATATTATAGCAGCATGTAAGGAGACAGTCAGTATGCTGCATATTAGAACAATACACTGGCCCTTCCTTCCAAATCCAAGATTTGATTTTGCAATATCTGGAATCATTAACTGGATACCTTTGGAGGTTGCCAAGGTGAGGAAAACTGTGTAAGAGGACTATCACATAGAATAGAATAGAATAGAATAGAATAGAATAGAATAGAATAGAACAGAACATAATAAAATTCTTTATTGACCAAGTCTGATTGGACACACAAGGAATTTGTCTTTGATGCATGTTCTGCTGGAGTGTTTCAACTGCCCATAATTACAGGGAAATTAGTCCAGGAAGACACACACCACACGATAAAAGGAAAACCCAAAAGTTTTTATAAACAGAAAACCAGAAACAGCTCCCTTTTTAAATGTCAAAGGGATTTTCTGGTACACACAAGGCACAGATTAAATGCAATCCAATTGCTCACCGAATAACTGGGAAATTGAGTCCAATTCTAAAGTCCAGAGAGTCCACACACAATCTTGAACAGCACAAAAACTACGATATTGACGAAACAATGAATCAGATAAACTGACATGAGGCTAAAACACCAAGCTGCACTTTTATCTGTAGCACTAACTACAGCAGCCCCACCCAACCACAGGTGGCCTCATTTTCTCTTGTAATAATCCTTCAGTTGTTGTCTCGTATGCATCACTCTACGCATGCGTGGATGTGTCATTAATTCTTGTTCAGAATCCAGGGATGATACAGATGATTGATCTCCTCCTGGGCTGTCTGCCAAATTCCCCTCTTCCCTGTCACTCACGCTTCCTTGGTCAGAGGAGGCTTCGTCGTCAGATTCCATCGGGAGCAAAACAGGCCTGCGGCATGTGGATGTTTCCCCTACATCCACCTGCACATTCCTTGGGGCAGGAGCTGGGCCAGAGCTAACCACAATAGATGCATATACTCTCAGTGTACATAAAAGAAAAGATACATTTGTCAAGAATCATGAGGTACAACACTTAATGATTGTCATAGGAGCAACTTTATGTTCATTAGTCCTTTAGGAAATGCAAATCTTCCTCTTAAAGATGCAATGGAAAACCTGAGTGAATGTTTGATAGCTCTGCTATTTGTCATTCTTCCTACTCTCTTACCCAAGGTCTTGAATGCAATTTAGTGGCCAAAATGTTGGACTCAATGGTCAGTGGTTAAATCATTGACAGTGGTTGAAAATAGTCTACAGTTGACATTATATCATCTTTTATTTACAAATATTAATATAATGATAAGGGGAAAATTAGAGGCAGAGGTTCAAGGCCCTTCTCAAAAGAATGAATAGGAAGACCACTGAAATATTAATGAGTGGGCTTTTCATCTCTTTCAATAGGCAAGATAATATGCATTTATCCTCCCCACAAAAGGAAAAAAAGCCCCCCCTCGAGACTTCAAAGTTTAATATTGTTCGATCCGCACTACTGTAACAAAGACATTGAAATCCTAGGAAAAGGTTAATAATGACTGCTGAGACACTGTGGAATTTTTTTGCTATTGGAATGGAAATGAAAGCTTTTAGAGTATTACCATTAGTTGTCACCAGGGACAAGGCTCATTTTGAAAATGCAAAATATTCCCAGTGCAATATGAGAGATTCGGTTGGGATACTTATCAAGTAAGCTGAAAAACTGAAAATGTATTGTTGAAGTCAGATGGAGTCATCTGGGTGGTTAAAGAAGCTTCAATGTTCGGAATAAGGGAAAAAAACCCGTTTATAATGGAAGAAATAAACATGCTTGTGAAAACATGAAAATATATTTCTAAAATAATAATACAACAAAAGCTCTTCGGCTATTGGGTTTCAAGCATTCATGCCTATAAATCTCCCTTCAGTTCCTTTTAATAAAAAAACAACATGCCTTTTCACTTGTGTTGACTTGTTCATTTTGATTCACCGGACTACTTACCAACGTTGAGCTTACTAAAGCCAGGATATTCTGGGAGCAATTGCAGCTTTTTTATTGACTTTACTGAAAGATAGACAGCCTTCCCAAAACTTGCCTGTTCCAGATATACTGGGATTGAACAGTGGTGGGTTGGAAATAATTTTACCACCGGTTTGTGTGCACGCTTGTGTACATGTTCAGAAGCATCCCGGGTGGGTGGGTGTAGCCTCCTGCTATCAGTTTTAAGAACATACAGTAGTCAAAAATGAAAACCAAATACATATGCAATAGTTGTGCACTCAGGATATCAGATATTCTAAAACACATTACTAAAATGATTGCTCATCTGGAGGAATAGTCATAACAGCTCTTTTCCTAAGGCTTGGTAAAATAATGCATACATGTTGTTTTGTATTAACTCTTCATTCATATATCAAAAGGAAGCATAGAGATTTTACTCCTTGTCCCCTCAAAGTTATGCTAAAAAAGGGGAAAAAAATCTTCGTTTCATTATGAATATTATTATTATTATTATTATTATTATTATTATTATTATTACTTATATCAATACAACACAGCAAACAAGATCACTATGCTGGATTTCGTATTTCATCACCAGTGGCCTTTTGCAATTGACAGATGGAGATTTTGTCAATTCCGATGGTTTTCAAATGTCCGTTGAGATCCTTTGGCACTGTGCCCAGCGTGCCAAGTACCACTGGGACCACTTTCAATGGCTTATGCCAGAATCGTTGCAGCTCAATTTTTAGATCTTTGTATTTCACTAATTTCTTTAGCTGCTTCTCCTCAATTCTGCTGTTTCCTGGGATTGCAATGTCGATGATCCATACTTTCTTTTTCTCCACAATCAGGATGTCTGGTGTGTTATGCTTCAGAATTCGGTCAGTCTGAAGTCGGAAGTCCCACAGTAGTTTTGCTTGCTCATTTTCGACCACTTTTTCAGGCTTATGATCCCACCAGTTCTTTGCCACTGGTAAATGGTAGTTCCGGCACAAGTTCCAGTGGATCATCTGTGCCACAGCATCATGTCTATGCTTGTTGTCAGTCTGTGCGATCTTGTTTCATCTGTTTCTTTATTTATTCATTATTATTATTATTATTATTATTATTATTATTATTATTATTGTTGTTGTTGTTGTTGTTATTATTATTATTATTATTATTATTAAGATTTTTTATGCCACCACTCTCCGAAGACTTGGAGACTAATTGAGGTAGAAGACTAATTGTGGCAGACTTTTTGGAAAGTATTCAAAACATTCTTTAGAAAGACTTGCCTTAAATTCTGAGTTACCTTCTGTTCTGTGCATGGCCACTGGAGCGAACCCCCTGACTCAAAAGTCCCTCATTTCACGGTAAAATCACACTCCTAAGAACATAAGAAGAGCCATGCTGAATCGGGCCAAAGTCCACCGAGTCCAGCATTCTGTGTCACACAGTGGCCCACCAATTGTCCATGGGGATCTTGAGCAGAAAGAGAAGGCAAAACCCTCCCATTCCCTTGACCCCCCCCCAACAAATGGTATTCAAGGGAATCCTACCTGCCTCAACACTTTCATGCAAAAACAACAGCAACAACACTTTCACTTCCTTTATCCTGAATCCTTATCAATCAGCTTCCCTGAATGACCTCAGATTCTGCTATTATGAGAGGGAGAAAAATACCTTATAAAAGAACATCTTGTAATTTTATAATCCTTCATCCTTTTCTGAAACAGCACCGCCTTTTTCAGCATCACTTCTCAATTTCCCGCCTATATGACAGTTAACACAAGAATAGTTTTCTGATTACGGTGTCAGCAGAGGGACGATATTCTACCATAGTATATTTTTACACTGTGGTGTAGATGCTGCGGTATCTGACACAATAAACATTTCCAATGTTTTTGTTTTGTTACATCTTTCAAAGGATAGAGAAGGGTTAATTGAACTGATTTAAATTTGCCACTGGCACCAGCAGACCTGTAGCAAGGTTTCAGAACCTCCAGAACTGCCTGCTACTGCACGAATCTCAGCGACCGATAAGGTCCCACAGAGTTGGCCTTCTCCAGATCCCACCGACTAAACAATGTCGTTTGGCAGGCCCCAGGGGAAGAGCCTTCTCTGTGGCAGCCCTGGCCCTCTGGAACCAATTCCCCCCGGAGATTAGAACTGCCCCCACCCTTCCTGTCTTTCATAAACTACTTAAGACTCACTTATACCACCAGGCATGGGGGAGTTGAGACACCTTTCCCCCAGGCTTTTTTATACTTTGTTTTATGTTTGGTATGAATGTTGCTGTTTGGTTTTTTAAATAATGATAGGGTTTTATATGTCTTTAATATTAGATTTGTTCTACCGTTATATTGTTTTTATTGCTGTTGTGAGCCGCCCCGAGTCTTCGGAGAAGGGCGGCATACAAATCTAATAAATAAATAAATAAATAAACGAACGAACGAACGAACGAACGAACGAACGAACGAACGAACGAATAAATGAATAAATGAATAAATGAATAAATGAATAAATGAATAAATGAATAAATGAATAAATGAATAAATGAATAAATGAATAAATGAATAAATGAATAAATGAATAAATGAATAAATGAATAAATGAATAAATGAATAAATGAATAAATGAATAAATGAATAAATGAATAAATGAATAAATTTATGTTATTTAGTGCAGCTTGTCGACCTGACCCTGGTTCCCTTTCTTCTGTTGTCTTTGCTGTGTTTTGAGTCTGTTACTGTTCACCTTGATGACCCATGACTGCTATGTCAAGTTTGCTACGAATCATATTGTGAAGTATGCAGATGACATGGCAGTGGTGGGTCTTATTTGGGATGACAGTGAAGATTCTTATAGGAAAGAGGTGAAGGTGAAGGAAGAGGTGAAGGTTTTGGGTGGACTGGTGGAATAAAAATAACCCAGTTTTAACAAAACAAAGCAGATTGTTGTTAATTTTAGAAAGAGCAGGCATAGTTAAATTCCACTTTGGCTGCAACCAGAGGTAGGCTGGTGCTGGAACGCATAATTGTGCGCAGCTCCGCAGCTCTGGAATGTGAGCGCGGGATCGAGCACATGCAGGGAAGCAAAAACCTCCCAGAAATACGCCTGCATGAGCATCCCTGTGTGTGATTTTGTTACCTGCAGAGGTGCAGGAAGCATAATTGTGCTCGATCCTGCACTCACATTCCAGTGCCACAGAGCTGCGTGCAGTAAGGCATTCTGGCAGCAGCCCACCACTGGCTGCAACTATGGAGGCGGTCAATAGTACTAAGTATCTGGTGGGTACAGATAACTAACAATCTGATTTGGTCTCTCTATACGTCATCCTTAGTGAAGCGTATAAATCAGCGCCTGCATTTCCTGCGTCGGATGAAGAGAGCAAAACTTTCTCCTTTTGTCCGGACCAATTTTTATAGAAGCACAATTGAGAGCATTTTAACAGACTTCATCCCTGTTTGGTTTGGTGGCAGCACTGCCTCAGATAGAAGATCCATACAGACAGTGGTAAGGACAACGGAGAACATTATAGGAAACTCACTTCCTGTTATTCAGGATACTGCGCTATTAGAGCTTAAAGCATTGTTAGCTACCCACACACCGACTTCACCATCTGTTTCTATTGTTCCCCTCTGGGAGGAGGTTTCGAAGTATCTATAGCAGGACTACTAGATTCTGTAACAGCTTTGTTCCTTATGCCACCTATTGTGTAAATTCACAGGATTATTTTTCCAGCACCATGTACTGTATTTTTCCGAAGTATAAGATGGACTGGAATATAAGATGCACCTTAGTTTTGGGGGAGAAAAACAAGGAAAGAAAAATCTGCCTCTGCCTCCCAGCAATTTGCCTCCCAGCAAACAGTTAACAGTACAGAGGATATATACTATTTGCTGTGTATTTCTGTGCATGTGTGTCTGACCCATAGAAATAGCAACAAATTGGAGAAATGTATCTTGTGGCAGTATATCAATGCCAGAAAGTTTTCTTAAATGTAGTCACACTAACTCTTCCCAATTATTTAAATAGATCTACTCCAAACATGACTAAGTCCGGATTTAATACAGCTGCCTTATCTTAATACTAAAATAGGAAATTGTTACATTTCAGATTACATTTTTACAGATCTTTAAAATTGATGTGGCTTTCTGGAATTATTATTCTCTGCTATAGGTACAATAGCCCTGGGCCTCTTCAGATCAAGCATTTATTTTAAAAAGCGTTTTCATTTTGTTAAGTTGTCTTGAACAATAATAAAGCAGTCTTTTAAAAAACAAGTCTAATGATTTGAACATTCTACAGACATTTATAGTTATTGATTTATCTCCTTGCATCCAGCTTCAGCAATCCCATTAGCACAAGAAAATAAAATTCTGCCTCTGCCTTTCCCACTCAGCAATTTGCCTCTCTGCAGCTAGTTTCACTTTCACTTTTAGCACGTGGCCTTCCTGCAGCCTACTGAATCAGCTGTGGGTTGGGAGGCTGAAAATCAGTTGCTTCTTCTAATCAGGCTCTGCACTGTTTATTGCAAGGAGGTAAATTGCTGGGAATCAATAGCTAAAGGGTGGGGTGGCTGGGTGGGTGGGGCAACATTTGGGGTGTATACTCTGAAAAATATGACACACACACACACTCAAACTAGATTGTGGTGTTCCTTTGAGTCATATATATGTGTGTTATCATTCCAAGTAATGAACTCCGGGAGATCAGGACTTTGACACTGTGTTCAGGTTCAAGTAACCCTTTATTGAGCACATCATATCGGTACTTAGAAAGATGAAGCTAGCTCTAAATTATATCCAGGCTTAGGGATAGTTAAAAGAATGAGATTTTCCCGCCACTCTATATCTCTCAGGTCACATGAACCAATCAGTCCAGATGCAGATTCCCATCCAGCTTCAAAATGTATCCATTGACATGAACTTTCATGTTTCACACACTGGTAGATATTATGGCTAGCCAGCATAACATTCCCAAGTCTCTCCCCCCTCCTCCTTTGAATGGTAACCAAGAAACGAAGCAGAAGTAAGCATGGCTTCAGCTGAAGTTGTTTTGCAGTTGTTGACAGTGTGTCTATGTGGGTATGCATAATGGTCATCATTTGAGAGCTGAATGCAATGAAATTTCATTTTAAAGTATGCTGATTAGTGTACATTTAAAGTGACAATGAAGTTTTTATTCTATTATAAAACATGGGGGGAAAGAAATGCAATGTGAGAAATTCAATGACATTGGCAGAAGAGTCTGAGAATCATGGGAATGCAACAGAGTGTATCATGTTATAGCACATGTAACCTGATATAATTATTTGAATGAACCTATTGCATTTGGGCAGGGCATTCGATTTTTGTCCCACACTATAATTTAATAATATATTGGATTTTCTATGTATCCAATGAAATGCAAAAGAAAATGTCCATATGTGTTAGCATGGTGAAGAACATAAATACTGAATATATTATAGTAGTTAAAGAAATTAAACATAACACAGATAATTAAGTAAATGAAAAGCTCCACTGATAAGCATAGATATTTACATGAAATTAATTCAGTTGTGCTTACTAAATCTGGGACATGTAGCAACATAATGTGTCATTTTCTCATTTTTCAGCTTGAAGATTTTTCAAAGATAAAGCAGAAACTGACATCTCAGATTCATTTTTTAAAGTGATTTTCTTTCTGTTTTTTTCTACCTGTAATTTGAATTGGTACAGATATCTATTGGTCTAGTACAGTAGTTCTCAACCTTCCTAATGCTGCGACCCTTTAATACAGTTCCTCATGTTGAGATGTATCCCAACCATAAAATAATAAAATTATTATCAAACTCAGGGGTGGGTTTTAACTTACCTTACTGCTGGTTCGCTTCCTCCTGCGCTGTGTGACCACAGCCCTTTGTGCATGCCAATAATTTAAAAATAAAATTGCAAAAAAAAAAAAAAGCAAAAACCAAGATGGTAATTCATGCGCAGTGCCGTAAATTTGGCTTCTGCGCATGTTCAGAAGTTCCCATAGTACATATTTTTTTTCTTTTGCAGTAGTCTATTTGCATATGGGTGGATCTGTCTGGAGATGGAGCTGTGTCTTTGTTCCTAAGACCATGGACAATGGAAAACATGTGTTTTTGGATGGAAAACATGTGTTTTTGGATGGAAAACATGTGTTTTTGGATGGAAAACATGTGTTTTTGGATGGGAAACATTGTTTTCGGGTGGTCTTAGGTGATCCCTGTCAAAAGGTCGTTCGACCCCCAAAGGGATCATGACCCACAGGTTGAGAACTTCTGATTTAGTGAACTATTTTTCTAGTGCAGAAAGGAGACATGGGAACCTAATTAGGATTACAATTAGAAAGGCCCTGAAAGCTGCAACAACCCTGAAAAAGTGACTTATGACTATTTTTTACAGTTATGATTGTTGACGCCTTCCCATGGTCATATGCTCAAAATTTGGACACTTGGCGATTGACTCATATTTGTGACAGTTGCAGTATCCCAGGGTCACGTGATCACCTTTTGCGATCTTCTGACAAGCAAAGTCGATGGGGAACCCAAATTCACTTTTAACAACTAATTTAACAATGCAATGATTCAAATAACAACTGTGGCAAGAAAGGTTGTAAATTAAATTGGGCAAACCTAATTTGACAATTACGTCACTTAGTCATAGAATGGTTGGGTTCAGCTGTGGTTATAAATTGAGGACTACCTAGATGTTGAGATAAGACGCAATGACTTGTTCAACATCACCCACTGAGATTCCATTGCTAGGGTTGGACTTGAACCCCAGCCGAAGTGCCCGTTTTTGCGCTGCTGGGATTCCCCTGAGGTTCCCCTCCATAGGAAACCCCACCTCCAGACTTCTGCGTTTTTGCAATGCTGCAGCTTCAATTCAACACTCTAATCACAGTGGTTCTGTGTGGTAAAAGCAAAATGGCTTCTCTTTTTGCCTTTTACAGATCACAGATCACTGATCTATAAGCAAACCAACCTAGTGCCTTCTTCCACTACCTTCTGTTGCAGCCTTAGTAATTTTTTATTTTTTTTTTATTTTTATTTATTTATTTATTTTGTCCAATACAATAAATTACTTGCTTGAACAGACCTTTAATCACATGGATTCCTGGCAACTCTTCTCCAGACACATTGCAATGCAGCTACCTCAGAGATGAACTTCTGCCAGGAAAGACCAGCTGGATCTGTTCCATCAAAGAACTTTGAGACTATATCAGGAAGGTCAGAAGGTCAACCTTTCTCTTAAAACATGGGCCTGTCTTGCTGGAGTGTCTTGTAGTTGGAATTTGGGCTCTGCAATGTCCTGCTCATCAGTCAATACATTATTCCTCAAGTAAAAAGCCTGTTTTCTTTTTTCTGCCATGCAGAGCGTACTGTATCTAATGCTTCCAAATAATTTTAAATTATGTTTGGTTGTAGGTCAGACTAGTGTTATTTCTATTGCTCTAGTGGAAGTATGAGGCTTATCATATTAAAAGTACTATTCTGTTCTCCAAGTGAAGTTGAGGAGTGTTGATATTGTGTCATGCCATTCTATGTCCGTGGCTGCTTTAAAGCCACAGATCAAGTTAACACATTACAAATATAGAACATGAGCCAATCTGGAAAGCAACATTAGCATCCTGGCAAGTTTAAACAAATAGAGATATTGAACTGACCAACAGCTATGTTTCTGTAAACAACCTCAGACTTTTCCAACATACTTACTGCATAGGTACGTTGAGGAGCTTTGCGCAAAAGTGATCCTTAGGTGCAGGTAAGTACTTGTTCGGATAATGACTGAAAAGAGGAAACTTGAAACCTGTAGGAATCATATATGAAATGTCTTAATTGCTGCTAGATCTGTTTGACTCCTGCCAAAATGTAGATGTATTTGGGTGCAAGGAAAAAGAGAAGCAATATACCGGTAAATACAATATAATTACTATAAAAATAGTAATCAGTCAGATTACTATGAATTTTGAAGCATGAAATGTTTCTGATGCATAGCTTAAAAGGCTCATATTACTCAACAGTTTCATCTGAGAGTAAGTTGATATAGTGTATTAAGTGTGCTTTTATAAATTGTTGCTACTAATTCTGAAATTTGCTGTCAAATAACAAAGATGATACTGCTGTATATCTTAGATACCTAAATTGGAGCAACAAAAATTTATTCTAAGAAAATATGGACATTTTATCTTTGTATGTCAGAAAGTTGAGGGATATTTAACAGGTTATGGAATATCTGCTTCTCAGGACTATTTCTGTACGTGAAACAAAAAAATAAAAACTGTACAAAATATTGCATGAGATCACCAAATTATCAGCTGGTTCCTTTCACTTATAAAGGTTAGTTGAAAACCTGCACTATACTTCAATGATATAAATATTAAGATTGGAAAGAGACATTGGGCTTAATGGCTATTATTATGATGAACATATCTTCTAAATACCAGTTGCTGGAATATAGCAATAGCGCTATTGACCTCAGTGTATATATATTTCATATTGGCACCTTCTTGGTTAAAATGAGAAGCAGGACAACATATTAGATACATCTTTGATCTGATCCATCGTAACATGTTTGCAGTAGTTTATTTCCCTCTTTATGCAAAATGAATATGAAACAGAATGATTATGTTTTGTATTACACAATGTTTTTCTTGTTTCACATATTGTGGAATTAGTTACACTGATGTCTTTAAAAAAAATGTGCAGATTTTTCTATTGATTCAAAGTTTTGTTTGAAAAAAAATTGATGTGGAGATGGGAAGGATCATGCAGTCATATGTGAAATTAAAGCTGTGATACGGAGTATGACTTCAGAACTCACAAAAGATATTTCTTCTCCCAACAAAATTGCATTTTCAGCACCTATAAAGTGCAGTGCCAGCGCTGAACCTTTAACACATCTGGAAGGCCCTGTTAAGCTTTCTGCAGGACTATGAGCTGCTGTGGTCTATGTACTCAGTTAGGACAGATGGCATCAGAGAAAATGTTCAGAAACAAATACGAACAATTGTATTCAACACTGAACTTGACTGGAACAAGCTTAGTCCCAGCCTGTGGCATTTGAACCAAATATATTAGTCAAAGGGGATGACTGCTATTTGATTCTAACTCTGGGAAGTAGAATATAATAATATAATATAATAAATATAATATAATATAATATAATATAATATAATATAATATAATATAATATAATATAATATAATATAATATAATATAATATAATATAATATAATATAATATAATATAATATAATATAATATAATATAATATAACATAACATAACATAACATAACATAACATAACATAACATAACATAACATAACATAACAATATAATATAATATAATATAATATACTTTTATTGGCGAAGTGTGCTTGGACACACAAGGAATTTGTCTTGGTGCAGATGCTCTCAGTGTACATAAAATAAAAAGATACATTTGTCAAGAATCATGTGGTACACCACTTAATGATTGTCATAGGGTCAAATAAGCAATGAGTATGTTTGCTTATTGTAACCAGTATCATTAAAAGGCTGATGCTGGGATATGCCGGCAAGTTGTACTTTCTCATCATCAGTCTTTGTTACATGGCAAAGAACCATTCTGCCTTGAGAAAGCAGGAGGCAATGGTGGCCAAAATTATTGGATACGGGCCTCACCTTCCATCTACCACAAACTAGTGAAGTTGAAGAATCTTCCCTCAAAATCAGCATCTGGAACTGAATCATGTACTTAATTTTTCAAGTCTTAATAGATGGGTTAGGTTTTATTGACCACTCAATCCTTTTTTATATTCTCTGTTGTGACGTTATGCGTTTCCTTCTCATGCCAAAAGCTGAACCCCAACCAGTGGTAGAGTGGAACATGTAGGTTTCCTATCCCCATGCTTATAGGAAGAAGAAAGGAAGAAGGCTAATGCAGGGGTGTGCAATTATCGCAACTTTATGACCTGTGGACTTCAATTCTCAGAATTCCCCAGCCAGCCATGCTAATTCAGGAGTTCTGGGAGTTGAAGTCCACACAGTCATGGGCTTCTCCACCCACATGGGGGTGGGGGACGCTGTCTGGCCAGTGGAAATGGCCCAGGAATGGCATAGCCGATAGATTTCGGCCAGTGATGGGTTACCAAAGTTTTTACTACCACACTGTGGATGTGGCTTATGCATTTTGTTTCAACATCTTTCAGTGCAAATCGAGTCTACGGTGAGGGGCGGCATACAAATCTAATAAATACAAATAAATTCAAATCTAATAAATACTAATTGTTTGCTCCTTGGTGGAGCTCCAAATTTTGCTACTGGTACTGCGTATTGGACTGTACCCGTAGGAGCCCATCACTGATTTTGGCCCAGAAATGCCACAATAAACAGATTCCTGGTGAAAATCGCCGGGTTTTTGCTTAGGTGCATGCACAGAAGCAAACATCCTGGTGAAAATAGCTGAAATCTCATTTGCGCTTGCAAAATTTAAGTTATTTTCACCGTTTTTGCTTCTGCCCATGCACAGAAGCAAAAATCCCAGCGAAAATAGCTGAAATCTCATGAGATTTGGCTTGCTGCGCATGCACAGAAACCAAATCTCACGTGAGGTGAACATGCGCTTGTGTTGGGAGTGTGCATACCTGCGCTGGCCGCCATAGACCGTCCGGGTAGCGCGGTGAGTGGCTGTGCACCGCTGAGTCCAAAGGTCATAAAGTTGCCATAGTTTCCCACCCCTGCAGAAAATAACATCTCTGCAGAGCAGAGACATGCAGCCTGTACATGGGTCCCAGGCAGGGGTGGGTTCCTCCCAGTTTGGACCAGATCATCCAAACCGTTAGTGACCCGCTGGTGATGTAATTTTGGCATTATAGATCTGGTTCTGTTTGTGGCAATTTGGGTTCGCTGCCATCTTTTTTTCTGAATTTTTGACCAATTTTCCTGTGTTTTGATAAAAGGCCTCCAGCCTGCCCCTAGGTTCTATACTTGAAGCACAGCTGATCAGCTCCTCAGCTGTGTTTCGGGCTGAATCCACCTTCTGAGCATGAACGGAAGGGAAATCCCATGAGGGGACATGCGTGCAAAACAACGCAATGTGAACCAGGTAAATGGAACCCATCCCTGGTCTCAGCATATTTTAACCTTCCAGTCTATCTGCATCCATTCTTTTGCCATAGGAATAAGGAAACTCAGAATTAAATACGTAAACATGCCAGCATGTCATCCAGATGCTCTATTTTTTATAGTTTCATAATATCTTACCAGAAATGAGATTGGCACTTGCTGTCTTACTTCTGCTCCAGTGAAGCATAACCACTGTTGTTTGCCAGAGGATGCTTGCTTGGCCTCGACGTAGTTTTTAATCTGACACTTGTCACATGCTGCATCGTGATAATTTCAGAAGGGCCAGCTGGCCTTTGGAAAACTTCAACTTCTGACCTGGCTGCTTGCTCTAATCAAGTGTTTACTTGAGTATAGGCCAAGCTGCTCTCAGGTTATACATATTGGTGTTAAACTTGGCTCATCAAAACTTTTGTCAATATAATTAAAATTATTCAGTTATCTCAAAGAACCCGAATTCCATTTTGCAAGGATGATTGCCAGTTCATGGAAAATAAAAGGAGGTGGGAATCTGTCATTTTACATCCTTCAGCCCAGTGGCAAAGATATTACAGTAATGCTGAAAGAGCAAGAGGGATGTAAGAAGGTTTCTCATATCAACCGTTGTTTAATCCATAATTAAAGATATTAATTAGCATCTCTGTGAGGAGTTTAGACTTGACAGCACAAAGACTGCAGCTCTCAAGTGAACCTTAATGACGAGATAATTTTCTTTCATGAATCCTGAAATATCTCGCTGGAAATTCGGTATTAGTGGCACTGGTACTTAGCAGCACCTCACAAGGGACTGCAAGCTGTGGATAAAGTTAGAAATTAACTCTGTATCTCCTCTTTGCCTTTCATTCTGCCTGCTCTATATCTTGAGATTGATAATCTCAGACTCTTTGTTATCAAGGTCTATATGTATCTGGTTATGTACATACAGGGGTGGGCAGCAGGCAGGACAGGGTGGAACGCAGTTCCACCTGTGGAAATGAAGCTGTTTGCCCAGCTCCAGCTGACTATCCCCCCCTCCCATCCTCTTCCTGCTCCTTGGAAAGCAGCAGGGAGACCAGCACTGGCAGGAGTTGCAGGGGGCCCATTTCCTCCCCCCTCTTTTCTCAACAATCGGACCCATTTGCCTAGCTACCCAGCATGAGGCAGGGGGCGACCCAGGAAGGAGAGTGCAGGAAAAGCAAAGCAAAGCAAATTGTCACCCCAGAGAGCGACACTGGTGAGGTTGTAAGTCGAGGACTTAACAATTCACTTGAACAATGATGATTGTTCAAGCCACTCCCACCTGGTCACATGGCCGGCAATCCACTCCTACCCAGTCACATGACCATCAAGCCAGACCCACAGTGTGGCACTAAAAAATTTAGCTGCCCATTACTGCATACATCCATGCAAGGATGTGCATACACACACAAACACACACAGAGACACACATATACACGAGTGCCTACAGAGATCCTAGTGCCCACAGATTTACTTCCTGATAGGATATAGCTGACTTTGTCTATTTTCACTATTTCTTTAAATAAATATTTTTTTTCCAGTGATCAATCTACTTCACTAATCCTTAGACTACTTAGACTCGTCAAATTCAACACCATATTAATGCTAATACCTCTGAATATTTATTTCCTTACTTTTGGAGGTGCATTGCCATGATCTATCTGCAGAGAACAGATAGGTTTGGGTTTTAATGTGTGATAATCTAGAACAGCACTTTATTAGGGTTATAATTATGCTAAGTTAGGCTTGGAAGATTAACTTTGAGAAAGTTGATCGTGTACAAAAGTTTCATTATTCAAAAAAGAACACCAGCCTCTGCATCAAAGGATGTTGAATTAACCATGTAGGCTTCCTACTGTATTAATAAATTGAGGAAAATATGTGGACTGCAAAAAGCTTACAAAAAAAGGAATGATAGCAGGACCAATCAGTATAATACATATTCTGTTTCGGTAGTCTTTAACAGCACATCATCCTGGGAATAGAAATATTTCTGATCTGACACCTGGTAGCTGTCTGTTGAATAAAACAGCACTTTCAATTGAACAATTATGAAAATGGTAGCAGTTCCTTTGAAAATGTGTATATTCTCTGGTTTTCATAAGCTTTAAGAAGCAGAAAAGGGTTTTGCAAAAGCAATGAATTTCACAGTTGATGCACTGACTCATTTCTTGCATAAATCTGTTGAAACTCTTAGAGGGAATGAATCTAGCTCATTGTGTTAAACATGAGAGCATTGATTGAGGCTTGGCAAATTTTTCATGTGTAAACAAGGCATTGCTGAAGCTGAAATTACTCCTAACTATAAACTCTACATACAGACCTTTGTCATTCATGGTATCATTGTAGGTTCCTTTTCTCCGTGTTTTATAGTCTTAGACCCTATCTTTTCAGTTTGGAATCTTTGCTTTCTTTTTAGATTTTGTGAATGGACCCAGTTTCATAACCTTTCATGAGAAATAAATTACAGAGATATACAATACTACAATCAATTTAATTTAATTTAATTTAATTTAATTTATTAGGCTTAATTTATTAGACTTACCGTAATTAAATTGGGCATCACCTAAGAGAAATACACCATGACCTAAACAGATGTTTGTTTATTTTATTTGTTTGTTTGTATATTTGTCAAACATGTATAGGATAGTAGTAGTTTGCATAAACGTAACTTAAGTAAAAAGTAATGATAAAAGAGGACAATAGGACAGTAGGCACAATGGGGTGCTTATGCATGCCCCTTACAGATCTCTTAGAAATAGGGAGAGATCAACTATAGATAATCTAAAAAACCACTTAAAAAGTGATATTTGCCAACAAGAATTGCATGGCTATATTTTAAACTACATATTAGAGACTATGGTTAATTATTCTTCCATTCAAAATGCAAGTGGTTGGAGGGGAAAAAAACCACCAAAAGGAAGGTAAAATATATTTCTGGCTTACTAACAATTCCTTCCATACCACAAAAATGTTAGAGAAAAAAGATTCATCCAGATAATAATAATAATAATAATAATAATAATAATAATAATAATAATAATAATAATAATAATTTATTAGATTTGTATGCCGTCCCTCTCCGGAGACTCAGAGCAGCTCACAAAAAAAACAACAATGTGACAAATCTAATATATTTAAAAGACAACTAAAAACCCATCATTAAAACCATGCAATACAATCATACCATATAAAAAGAATATAAGCCCAGGGGAATCTCAATTTCCCCATGCCTGATGACATAGGTGGGTCTTCAGTAGCTTACAAAAGGCAAGGAGGGTGGGGGCAATTCTAATCTCTAGGGAGAGTTGATTCCAGAGGTCTGGAGCCACCACAGAGAAGGCTCTTCCCCCGGGGCCCACCAGACGACATTGTTTAGTTGACGGGACCCGGAAAAGGCCAAATCTGTGGGACATTATCGGTCGCTGGGATTTGTGCAGCAGAAGACAGTTCTGAAGGTATTCTGGTCCAATGCCATGTAGGGCTTTATAGGTCATTACCAACACTTTGAATTGTGACCAGAAAATAATTGGTAGCCAGTGCAGGCCGCGGAGTGTTGACGAGATGTGGGCAAATCTAGGGAGCCCCACAATAGCTCTCATGGCCACATTCTGCATGATCTGGAGTTTCCAAACACTGTTCAAAGTTAGCCCCATGTAGAAATGTTTCTTGTACTTGTTTTACTTGTACATATAAAAAGTATGTACAAATAAAACAAGATCTTACTTTGGTAGGAGAGAGCTGGTTGATTAATGAAAATGATAAATTGTAAAACAGTCAGAGGGCAGTTGATAGGACAGAAAACAAAATAAACCTGTAGCAGAAAGCTATCTTGCCATAACTTCATTCACACCAATAAGAATGCACAATGCTTAGGCACACAGAAGAATTGCTCAGTGTTATGGGCATGCCTTTCTATTTTTCCACATTATGGTGTAATAATTTCTCTTTAGGAAGCGGTGTATTTTTCTTTAGAAAGTTTCTGCTATATCTCTGCTGTATCTCTTTAGGAACTCTCTGTTATATAGAAACCATTCTTATAAACCACAAAGCTGATAAAACAAATAATTCCAGCAAAGGAAGCAGTAAGAATTCCTTTTAATGGAAGGATGATATCTATGGGCTGAGTATATGTATTCAAAAAAGTCTACATTATCCCCAGCCAATGGCACTTCAGAAGAAACACTTTTTTTATTTCAAAACAAACAATAATGATGATGATGATGATGATGATAAGGAAATGATCAAGCAAAAGAGACATTGTGATAAACAATATCAAACATAGTGGGTTCTAGCATGCTTAGAATCAACCTGGGTATTGATTCAAGATGTTGATGTGTAGTATCGTTTTTTCTTAATGCTTTGTGAAAGTATCAGCTTTGTGTTGACTTTCCTATTATAACGGAAGTATAGCTAATTTGCAGTGCAACTTTAGCGAAGTCTCTGGCTGTTTGCCATTTCCATTATAAATGACCTCTTTAGGTAGTCATTGTAATGAAAAACATATCCCTGCCCTTTTGGAAATAACAGCCAAATACCGTAGTTTAAAATCAGAAAATCCACTTTACTTATCCAAAAAATGGCCCTGAATTTGACTCCCATCCCCCAAAGGATCAACCACAGGCTGCATACTTCAGGTACTACCTACCAAAATTGCCACCTAACAGATTCAGGAAGCAGATAACAGCATCTGCCCTCTGGAACATCATCTTCCCAGCTAAATGCATGTTTCCCTTTCAGGCTGTGCTTAAAAGGTCTTTGATAGTCTGGCTTTTTCCCATGGAACCTTGTTTTAAGGTGGCTGGTGGGCCTTTTATGTCTGTCTGTCTGTCTGTCTGTCTGTCTGTCTGTCTGTCTGTCTGTCTGTCTGTCTGTCTGTCTGTCTCTCTCTCTCTCTCTCTGTGTAGACATGTTACTTGGAATATTTCCTCTTCTGGATATACATCGTTCTGTTCTTTGTTTCTTAAATTTTTAATATTATTTGCTACCCAAAATCTTTATGGAATTGGTTAGCTTTCTAAATTAAGCATATACCAGTTGGAAAAAAAGGGTTGCCCATTTTAGTGTCTTCTTAGGATTCTTCAAAATATATTTTCCCCTTAATTCGCCCCATATTATACCAGTGCATAATATTTGCTTGTAGGCATGTCTAGAATAACAAATTGCCAATTCTCTCTAGCTGGGAGTTGACACCTTTGTCAATAAACAATCTCTGCAAATATTAGGCTTAATGCTGTAATGTGTTTATCCCTTTATGATGTTGTTATGAACCCATAGATACTTCTTTATACTATAACAAGCATAAAATAAACAATGAAAGCATAAGTACAGTAAATATTACTATTTCTGAAGCACATGCTATTACAGTATATTTGATGTAACATACAACTTAGTATTGATACTAATTGAGGGAGTTATTGAATAGCTATAAAATATGACAAGGGTGAAATATCACTTAAGGTATGTCTATGAAGATTCTCAGTCATTCAGTCATGGTTGTCTCAAAGATGCTTTTTCAAGGTGCAACTGGACTTTCTGGTTTTTCTTTGAAGATGTTTCACTTCTTAGCCAAGAAGCATCTTGGATGAGAAGCGAAACATCTTTAAAGAAAAGCAGAAAGAAAGTACAGTTGCTCCTTAAAAAGTCCAGATATATCCAGCATGAATCCCAGCAACCAGTTAGGTCCCACAGAGTCAGCCTTCTACAGGTCCCATCAACTAAGACTTCCATGTGGGGGGCCCAGCCCTCTGGAATCAGCTGCCCCCCCTTGGAGATTCATACAGCCCCACCCTTCTCACCTTTTGTAAGAGTCTGAAGACTCATTTATGCGGCCAGGCCTGGGGTCATTAGACACTGCCCCAGTCTGACAAATGCATTGTAAGCTTGCTGATTGAATGGGTATGAGAGCATTTTAATTGCTTTTTCATGTTTTTTAGATTATTAACTTTAATTAATTGGATTTGGATGTACACTGTTCCTTATATGTTGTAAGCCACCCTGAGTCCTCAGAGAGGGGTGGCAATCAAATCAAATCAAGTCAAGTCAAGTCAAGTCAAGTCAAGTCAAGTCAAGTCAAGTCAAGTCAAATCAAATCAAATCAAATCAAATCAAATCAAATCAATCTATATTATGTTTTCCTATCTCAAAGCTGTATATTTGGAATGGCCTCCCAGGGAGGTTTATTTGCTTCAGTCTTTAAGAAATAGTCGAACCCTAAACTTTTCAGGAAAGCATTTGGGGGTTGTTGTCATGATCTGTTTTGAAATCTGTATATATTTTATTTTTAAGTTTTATGATTATGTTATTGTTCTTCTTTGTGAGTCACTGAGAGTTTACTACGATTGTGGTGAGATATAAATCTGATATAAATAAGTAACACAATGTTTTGCACAGCAGAAAGCTTTTAACTGCTCTTGCAGAAAGGTTGGTCATAGATTAGAATTATTTATAGTAATAAGAAAGACTGTGAAAAAACAGATGAGATACGTTAGAATTCTTTATTGGCCAAGTGTGATTAGACACATGAGGAATTTGTCTTTGATGCATATGTTCTCAGTGTACATAAAAAGAAAAAAATACATTCATCAAGAATCATAAGTTGCAACACTTAATGATAGACATAGGGTACAAATAAGCAATCAATCAGGAATCATATCAGGAAACAATCAATATTAATAGTAAGGATACAAGTTACAATCATACAGTCATAAGTGGGAGGAGATGGGTGATGTGAACAATAAGAAGATTAATAGTAATAGTAATGCAGATTTAGTGAATAGTTTAATAGTGTTGAGGGAATTATTTGTTTAGCAGAGTGATGGCATTTGGGAAAAAAACTGTTCTTATGTCTAGTTGGTCTGGTATGCAGTGCTCTATAGCAGTGATTTTCAACCTTTTTTGAGCCGCGGCACATTTTTTACATTTACAAAATCCTGGGGCACACCACCAACCAAAATGATACAAAATGACACTCTAAGACACTCTCCTCTCTTTTTCCATCCCTGTCTCCTCCCCTCCCTTGTGTGTGTGTGTATATATACATACTCTTGAACCATTTCAAAAAACAGGTGAGGACTGGAGTTTTTCTCTCTCTTATTCTTTGGGTGCTTTTTATCATATGCTTTAAATCAAGAGTCACTTCTCTCTCTCTTTTGTTTCTCTCTCTTTCCTCTGATTCTCTGTCTCAATCATTTTCTCATTTCTCTTTTTTCCTCCCCCTTTTGCTCATTTCTCTCTCTCTCTCCCCCTTCCTCTCATTTTTCTCTCTCTCTTGCTTTCTTTCTCTTGCACTCTTTCTTTCTCTCTCTCTCTCTTTCTCTCAGCAAAAAGTTGCAAAACTCGAACCTGAGCTTCCTTCTTCACGGCACACCTGACCATGTCTCGCGGCACACTAGTATGCCACGGCACACTGGTTGAAAAACACTGCTCTATAGCATCATTAGGACTTGAAGCAATGTATGCCCAGAATGCGAGGGGCCAGTCAATATTTTCACCGCCCTCTGTTTGACTCGTGCAATATACAGGTCTTAAAAGGAAGGCAGGTTGGTAGTGGTTGTTTCTTCTGCAGATACAATGTGGAAAAGTAACAAAATATTTAGTAGGAAAAAAAATGAATGAGGAAGAGCAAGACACTTTTTAATCCTGCATTCAAAAGTTCTACACATCCCAGAAGAATAACTTCAATAAAACTATTCATTCTGTGCTGTCCAACATACTGAACCAATAATCAGAAAATGAATGATGTCTTTAAAATGTGAATATAGTCAGAATGACTAAAATCCCTCATCCATGAATATATCTAATCTTTAAGAAAATGAAGGGGAAAAGGTTGATTTGTCTTTCATTGGATTGACAGTTCCCGACTCTCTACTTAACTTTAATAAAGATAATATCTAATGAAATTTCAAGATATGTAAAAAAAAAAACCCTCTGGGTTGAAGCAATTATTCTTGAAAGGCTTCCTGACTTATGTGCAGCATCAGAATTCTTGCAAGCTGACTTGGTGAATGATTTTATGAATGAACAAGCAAAACTCAATCCAAATATATTACGGTAGTTGTATTTCTTGGTAGAAATCACACCACCTTCCGCCATTGATTCTAAGCAAGGGAGAAGAATTCATTATTAGGCTTCTATTGTTCGTGACATCTCTGGCTTGCCACTGTCAATACTGAAATAATGACTCGGAACTCTAATATGACACTCCATTGGAGGTCATATCTTTGGACAAAATAGAAAGGCTGGATCTGTAGGTTATAAAAGAGCTCACTGAGCCCTTTTCAGAAGCAGAGATATTATTAATCCCTTAGCACAGAGGTCTTTAAACTTGGCAACTTTAAAACTTGTGATCTTCAACTCCTAGAATTCTGGGAGTTAAAGTCCACAGGTCTTAAAGTTGCCAGGCTTGGGGACCCCTGCCGCCTAGCTAATTATACCTGGAATTTGGCCACTGGTTTTCTCAACAGATGAGGCTCAGCCTCTGAAAACAATTAATTCACCCCAAATTTAAACCAGTAGTTACTAAAAAAAGGTGTACAAACCTGTTAGATGTGTTTCTCCTGTGTAAATTAGAATAGAAACATAGAAACATAGAAGACTGATGGCAGAAAAAGACCTCATGGTCCATCTAGTCTGCCCTTATACTATTTCCTGTATTTTATCTTACAATTGATATATGTTTATCCCAGGCATGTTTAAATTCAGTTACTGAGGATTTACCAACCACATCTGCTGGAAGTTTGTTCCAAGGATCTACTACTCTTTCAGTAAAATAATATGTGTACATTTTCTTCTCCAAGCAACTCCAAGAAGAATTTTAGCAGTCTGCATACCATGAAGCAATTGAATAAACTTGGAGAAAGATACAACTGCTTTAATAGTGTGAAAAGAGTCATTCTTGCTACTTTACGGATGGATGTATCTGCATATATTATCTTTTCGGTCATCAATCAAATAGGAATCAGTTTCCAATGCATTACTTGAGACAGTGCTTATGTAGGAGAAAGTTCCATACATTTCAAACATCTTGTGACTCAATGTAAACATTGCAAATAGAACACACATATCACTTCCTCTCATGAATTGAAACATATACAGTGTTCCCTCACCACTTTGCGGTTCACCTTTCACAGACTCGGTGCATCGCGGGTTTTTATAAAATATTAATTTCTCATGGAGCATCATTTCATTGCATAGGTTTAGAAATTCAAAACATTTTACAGTATGTGCAAAGGTACAATACATGCACAGAACAGTGTGGGAATGGTTATTAAGGGAATGGGAAAGGTTTATGTAGGGTAAAAGTGTGGGGGAGGGTTTATAAAGTCTTAAAATAGTGTATAAATACTTAAATAAATATAGCGTCACTACTTCACCAATTTTCATTTATCGGGGTTGGTCCTGGAACGTAACACCCATGATAAACGAGGACACACCGTAACAACTTTACTTTGTTGTCAATAATGTGGTTTGGACATGAATGGCAAGGTATTGCCATTGTAATGTACTAGATTTTGCTTTATACCAGTAACCATAATATTTACTATCAATCCTGATGAACTCCAGTTAAAGTTTATGGTTCTCTAAGATCATCCATATTATTTTAGCATCTAAGCTACAAAACAAAACCCCATGACAGGTAAGTCTCCCAAGTTGAAAAAAGAATGAATGTATAAATTTAAATTATTACCAATTTCACACTCTTTTATGATGACCAAATCAATTGCCTTATATGCCTGAATCCAAGTTACAGTTGGTTAATAAATTAAGCTGCCTCTTCTCATGCGTAGGATGATAAATAAAATTTAATGGTTAAATCAATTCAGGCACTTGTAGGATTGGAAAAAATATAACTATGTATTTTAAAACAATGTACACTGTATGACATACTGTTTGCTGGTTTTCATTTGTTATTTTACTTACTTAAATAAAATGGCTTTCTTAGATATTCCTGTTCCTTATCATGACACTTTCCCCCCCCAGATAATTTTAATGCCAGCATTATGGGACATCAGGTGATAATATTTGACTTTTCAGCCATAAGAGGTTTATGGGAGATTCGAGTGAAGAAGCACAAACAAAAACAAAAACAGGAAAAAGAACGAATAGCTCATAGTGCATTAGAGAAGTAAGGAAATATTTACTTTATTGTTATTTCAATGTTAACGTATCACTGTTTCATTATAAATTAAGCCATTGTACACTACAGCCACCAATAGCTTGCTTGCATGTATGTATGTATGTATGTATGTATGTATGTATGTATGTATGTATGTATGTATGGTATGTAAGTATGGTATGTATGTATGTATGGTATGTATGTATGTATGTATGTATGTATGTATGTATGTATGTATGTATGTATTTTTCTTAAACAGCATGGCTGTTCATCTTAGCATAGTGTTTCTGATGACTAATAGTCTGTATTTGATTGGAATTTTTGTTTTGGGAGGATGGATTCACATAATTGTTTGGGCCATTGCTATTTTCATTTGCTATTTTCATTTGCTTACACTATTCCCCAATCAAGCTGTTTCAGAGACAAATCCAGGGGTGGGCTGCTGCCCGGACATGGGGGAACGCAGTGGGGTAGCGAAAATGGAGCTCCATCCCAGAGCACCCAATTTGTACTGAAAGATGTTGAAAGAAAAAGCAGGGTGTCCTGTATAAGCCATGCCCACAGTGTGGTAGTAAAACTTTTGGTAGCCCCTCACTGGGCGAGTCTCAATTGTTCCCTCTGTATTATTAATGGTACAACTATCTATCATGAAAACATGATCCCAAGCAACAGTTACATGAACTCAAAAAGAACGATGATGGGGCAAAATGAAGGTACATCTTCAGGATTGAATATCTCATGTCCTGAGATCATTTGAAATCTTTTGTTGGGTTTCTTTTTGGAAGAATATTTAGATATTTATCACGCGTATTTACATTGGAGGGAATTTCTATGTCTTGATTTCATTTTGCTGAATGGAGTGCAACCAACTCACACACCACTCTAATGCCAAATGTGACTCTTAGCACTTTCCTATCTTAACTTAGGAAAGCAAAGGAAAAGAGCATGATAAAAAAAGGTGAAAGGGTGAATAACATAATTCTCCATAATAAGGGTTTGGGCTTAAGTGCTGTGCATGGGATATGCATGTGAACTTAAAAAGTACTCATTCAAGTAGCTTTTAAAAAGCTTACAGAGTCCCGAAGGTATTGTTAATGGGGCAGGAATTCACTATGTTGTAAAAAACACTCTCATTAATGAGGTCTGCAACTCTTAAGATAGTTACAATGTGCTGAAGAAGCCCGTTATATTACATGTTTATGACAATTTACTTTTAATTGTGGGAGAATTCTCTCTCCTACAAATAAAGATGCTTTGGAGATAGTTTTTAGGCAATGCATAATGCATATCATATTGGCTGTATGGTAGGCCTGATTATGTTAGAATTGGATATTATGTGCAGCAAATCAGGGATCATCTATATCGTGTCTGAGATCCCAGTAGTTTTCCACAGAGGTCCAGAGGGAACCATGAAAAGCAACATAATCAGTTCATTTATGATTATGAAATGAAATGCAAAACTTAACTTTCATATTCTGTTAAGAGGAAACATGTAACTGGTAATTTGTTTGACTTGAAAATGATTCTACCCTAAGGAAATTACCATTATAGCTGTATGTGAGCATTGTCTATTTATCTTAACATTAGTACAATATTTCTAAATTGTTCTCCTTAAGAATAGTTGAAATAACCCTCCTCTTCCTCTTCCTCCTCCTCCATCTCCTCCATCCTTTAATTAAGAGAAAACCAGTATTGATCTGTTAGTTCAACACAGAAGCCTAATTCACAACTGGCTAAGACATGTTTTAGCATATTTGCCTGTGGATATTGAGTTATATTAGAGGTGGGTTTTTCCTGGTTTGGACCAGTTTGCCTGAACCAGTAGCAACCCACTGGTAATGTCACAATGATGTCACAGAACCAGTTTGGTTGGTGCCAATCCTTGATGCCGCCAGCTTCTTCTTTGGGAAAAAAAAAGATTTTGGGGAATTTTTTTCTGTTTTTTTTTCTTCTGAGCAGTAGCCAAATTTCCAGCACTGCACATGAGTCGCCATCTTATTTTTGGCTTTTTTGGGGGCAATTTTTATTTCTTTGGCACTGCACATGTGCACATGTGGCCACACAGCTCAGTCACATGGCATGGGAGGAAGCAAACTGACAGCAAGGTAAGTTGAAACCTACCCGAGTTATATATACACTGCTCAAAAAAATAAAGGAAACCCTTAAACAACACAATATAACTCCAAGTAAATCAAACTTCTGTGAAATCAAACTGTCCACTTAGGAAGCAACACTGATTGACAATCAATTTCACATGCTGTTGTGCACATTCAACTTTGTAAAGAACAAAGTATTCAATGGGGATATTTCATTCATTCAGATCTAGGATGTGTTGTTTAAGTGTTCCCTTTATTTTTTTGAGCAGTATATATAGCTTCCATACTTTGAAAATCTTAACTTATGGCTTTTCATTGGGGGAAACCAACCAATTTTGATTCATCTAAAACAAACTACACTTTATGTGAATTAGATCAACTTGAGCCCATCTTCTAAAAAGCTCCCATTTCACAAACTGGTTTGGGAAGTCTTCTTTTACTGTTCCATGAAACTATTTCTGAAGTTCTAGCAGTTGGAAAGAAACCAACCAGGGATTTACTTCACCTTAGATAGCTTGGAATAGACCAACAGCATATTTTCAACATGGATCAGAATGGTCATGAATTATAGTGAAGCTATCATCCTTTGCCTTCATGAGAATCAAAAGCATTTCCATATACTTGTGGATAGATGAACTAGGGGTGAAGTAGTGAACACAGATAGGGCCAGAATAATTCTATGTCTTGATTTTGTGTTACTTAGCTGGTACAATTTTTAGATCCCCCCCCCTGGAGTTATTTTCATCCTTATTATTTCCCACCCAAACTTAGAGGCGTTCTTGCTTACAGAAATGGTTTATGAAATGGCCAGCAGTGAATTGGATAGTATTTTTTTGGGCCAGAAGTCTGCATCAATACTTTTGGTTGGCAATGATGACCCAGCAGCTCAAATGGTGATAGTTTGTGATCTTGAAATAGGCAGTAATTCAGAGATCTTTTTATGACCAATCGTTGAATAAGTTGATAGATGATGGCTAGCGAGGTAGTTACTAGATAGATAGATAGATAGATAGATAGATAGATAGATAGATAGATAGATAGATAGACAGACAGACAGATAGATAGATAGATGGACAGATGATAGATAGATATATGATAGATAGATGACAGACAGACAGACAGACAGACAGACAGACAGACAGACAGAGATAGTAGCCTGCTGGCTTATGTGGAATCAAAACCTTTTTTTGTCTCAAAATAATGAAAGTGTTGCTGTGTTGGCATGGTGCAAACTCCATCATTTCATATGTTGATGTTATGTCACAATGCACATACTTACAGAGTGATACTGTTTTTGTCATTTGCTTCCTTGATGCCCTCTGAAATGAAGGTGTGTAAAAGTGTTCTCTTTTTCTTTGTTGATCACTTGGGCTGGTCTTGTAATATTTTGTATTTCCTAAATGCAAAATAGTTTATCAGTCAGTCGTAATTTGCAAAACATTGCAAATGAAAACAATTTTTAAGCTGGATAAATGTCCTATCCCAGATGGCCCTGTAGCATTAACCTTGATTACTTTTGTCTTTTTCTGATGGCACTCAAGCTGCTGTGATAAAAATTGTCTAGAAATGTTACCAATATAGCCAATTTGTGGTTTCTTAATTTTTGCATGGAATTTTTTTTTAAAAAAAGTATACATAACTGTATTAGCTGTTAGCGTGGTCCAAACAAGACCAAATGAAAGTAAACTGATTAAAGGAAACAGTAAAAAAATATAAAAATATAAAATCAATTACAGAATAGATGTGAAGCAGAATTTTAAATCATAATGTGATGTATTATTGTAATGTTTATATTTTATATCTGTTTTGAGGCATAGGCTTCAAAGATCGGCTTATTTCAAAATAAACACACACTGAAAAACAGAACATTAAGATTTGTGGTTGCAATTCGGTTTTACAATAAAATTGAAGGGAAATTTATCATGCCAAAGAAAAATAATCCTTATTTTAAACATAGTTTACAATGTATATAGTTTTAAATACGGTAATTGTAAATTAATGCCAATTCAAAATTTCATATGGAGCCATTATGTGGCTCTTGTAATGGGCTACTGATATGTTTTGCCTACCTTCCAATATGTTGTCAATTATTTTACTGATTTTTAAATGTGAACTTCTTTAGAGCACTGTGGTCACACACCTGTGGGTAATTGTAAAGCTGGCACATGCTGCTCAATGCATTATTTTTCCAAAGTGGCAAATGTATATTGTGATGAGACAGCTTCCCCCAATTCAAATTGCAATCTAAATTCTTGTGCTATGCTTCCATCATTCCATCCTTAGTCCGGGCTCAAGTTTTTCTGCTGGTTTGTACTTGCCTCCTAGAGTTTGAGGAATTATTTATGTGCTTTGCAGATAAGGTAGACAGCCCCCCCCCACCTGGGATAGCAACTTTTATTATTATTTTGTTAAATTATATACCGAATTGTTTGTATAAACAGGGAAAACAAATAAAATATCACAAAGAGCTAAGAAAGAGACTGTCCCACAGTCATCAATGAATCTCCATATCTGATACTGAATTTGGATTTTCTTGCTCTTAGACTGACATCTTAACCATTACATCACCTCACCTCTTTACAGGGAATATTAATAATAGGTTTTACTTTAGCACTAAGAATAGTTATATCTTATCATCTGCCCAGTAGTTACAATTTCCTTTGTTTTGCAATTAGAGATAGAACAATATTTACTATTGTCTCTCCAGTCTCCATCATCAAGCCTATAACTGGTGATCCTAAAGCAGTGATTTTCAACCTTTTTTGAGCCGTGACACATTTTTTACATTTACAAAATCCTGGGGCACACCACCAACCAAAATGACACAAAATGACACTCTAACACAGTACATATTATACATATAGTTAATAATCTATATACACCATCAGGATAGACATAACCAGCTGAGGCTCAGGCTTCATCTAGTGATGGCAACATTTACCTCCAGTCCCAACCAGGATTAAAAATCGGGACCATGGGGAGGAGTAGCAGCTTCAACTACTTAACTGCCACATGATGATAAGTCTGCAGCAGCCCGAGCGGGGACCTTCCTGGGTGTGGATGAGAGGCGGCCTGCTATTGGTTCATTGCTAGTGGTCGGGATGAATCCTAGAAGGTGATTGTTCAGTGAGCATTCCCTGTGCCTCTACTCTTCCTGTCGCTGATAGCTGACGGGATTGTGAGGGGAATGTTTATGTTTGGATGCAGGCAGCTGGCGGTGGGCTGGATAAATGGCCTCCGTGGGCCATATCCGGCATGCAGGCCGTAGTTTGTGGACCCATGTTTAATTTCCCCATGGCACACCTGACCATGTCTCACGGCACACTGGTTGAAAAACACTGCCCTAGAGAACTAGTAAGCATATTTGGGAAGAGAAATTACAAGTGATCTGATATTTGTCTGTAGCAGGTTCCTGGTTCCCTTCAAATGCATTGAATTATTCCTATAAAGTCCAGAGAGTCTGGTGAGATTAAGGAGTTCTGGGAATTGCAGTCACAAATTTTTGAAAGATGCTAAGCAACGTTAGCATCAGAACTGCACTAAAATACCAGCACTGTATAAACTCTTAATTAAACGGTGTACGTGCTTTGAAGATTCTGAAGTAATCTGTTGAAGATTATCAGTGTTCATGCTGTGTTTGATCTTCTTCAATAGATTAGTTCAAAGTCTTCAAAGCACAGATGAAACAAGAACATACGTGAGCACCAAAAACACCTTAAGTCAACCAAAAGAATCACTGATAATGTGCTCTCATTCTTTTTATATTTTGCTGTAAAGAAGGCCTTATAATCTAGAACAGGGGTCGCTTTGCTGGCTGGGGAATTTTGGGAGTTAAAGTCCTCCAGGCTTAAAGTTGCAAAGGTTGGAGACCCCTTATCTGGAAAACCAGGCCCATTGTATAAAGAACATGAGATGGACTGAAGATGATTCAAATGCATTCGGCACACAATTTATTTATTTGATTTGACATATTCCACAATTTGCTCATAATGCTTAAACAATCCCACTTGTGATTTGGTTGCAAAACAAGCTTTTATAGCATGGCTTTATTCTCATTGTTTGCTCATTTAAAAAATCTTAGCATTCTAATCAATTACATCTAGGGAAAGTATTGTTTGTTTTTGCAAGTTGTCAGTAGCAGCCAGACATTCTTACCTCTTTTCATTTTGCATTGTGTATTGTTCTCCATTGTGCCTCATACTATTCTCTTAATTGCAAAGGAGAGTGAAAAGCTTTCTCTCTCTGACAACATGCGATTTGGAATGCTAATATGTATCATCAGAAAAAAAGACATAGAACCAGGCCTAGTACTACAAATCTTCAATCATCTAAACAAGTGACAATTAAGGAGTGGTTAACAGCAAAGGAACTTCTGAGCGACCTAAGTTAATTAAGTGATTCAAATATTTGGAATTTTGCTAATAGATTTGAGACATTGAAGCAAGAACCTCTTCTCTAATGTGTAGGATAATTTGCATCCCCTTTTATCTTCTTGAAATCAGTATTTTTGAAATGAGGATGGAAATGAGTATTTTCTAAAGAAGATGTTGAAAAAGTGGATAAAAACCATTCAAAAATGACAACATTACTTTACAAGAACAACTACATGAAAAGATTTTGTGGGTGAACAATGCCTTTTAATTGCTGGAACTGTGACAGCTATGTTTGAGCAAATGGCAGTAATCTGTAGCTGAAATATGTATGTGAAATTTTGATAAACCACATAATGAAGATCTCTACTAGCTCCCAAAGTTAAACATTCCAACACTGATTAATAAAAGAGCACTGAAGGTTTTGGTTAAAATATAGCATATCCCTGAAGGAGATGGGAGAAATTCCTACTTCTAACTGTCAAACCAAATAACATTAAATATCACTTTTATCAAGACAAAGAGAAATGGCCCTTTAAGGGACTCATTATTTACTTTCTAAGCAACTCATGAGTTGCAGAATATATTCAATTGATCTTAAACAATTAAACAAGTGGAATGGTTGCTAAGCTAGAAAAGGAAGAAAAGAGATTTGCTAATTATTGTGCATAAACTACAATCCTAGTGAAGATAAGGTTGCCCATTTTTGATAGCTTTCCAAAGTGTATTCAAAGTGATTCTTCCAAGCAAAGGGGGGGAAAACCTCCTATATTCTTGAATTATAAACATTCAATACTTCTTGGAAGGTTAGGAATGAACAACCAGCCAACTACTCCCTACTATCTATGACTATTGTAACAGGAGTTAGATTCCCCTAACTAGCAACCAAAGAGAATCAAGCCTGGGCTCATTTGAACATAACTCCTTAAAACAGTTGTTTTTATGCTAAAGATGGAACCAGTGGACATTCTAGAAAAGACTGATGAATTCAGGCAAGGTATCTATGCAATATGAACCCCTGCATCAGAGGTAGGTTCCTCCTGGTTCACACTGGTTCTATAGAACCATTAGCAAACCATTGGTGACATCACAAAGTCAATTCTATTGCTGCAGGTCTTATTTTGGGATTTTTTTGGGGGGTGGCGTTTTTTTGGCTGATTTTATTCTTCTGCACATACACAGAACCCATGTTTCTGGCACTGTGCATGCGCCACTATCTTGTTTTTGGCTTTTTTGGGGGGAGGGAAGTTTTTAAAATATTCAGCACTGTGCATGCACATGTGACGCATGCATGCAAACACGTGGTGTGACCATGTGGTATGGCCATGCAGCACAGCCATGCAGCATGGGAGGAAGCGAACTAGCTGCAAATTAGTAAGTTAGAACCCACCCCTGCCCTGCATAAGTATTCAACACAGAAGGATAAAGGAAATATAGTTGGTCACATAAAATAACAGTGAATTTCCAGTCAATTAAAACCTCCATTTCCCTCATTAACTAAGATCTTAAACAGAGCATCAATGAAGACATGGAAGATTACATTCAGCCTCAAAGCAAAGAGCAGCAAAAAAGAGATTTTGATGGAAATAAGTTGCAATATAGAAAGAGAGAGTGCAGAATGGGTTAATTTTTAAAAAATTGAAATCAAGAGGTTTTGTTCTAGCCACACATTAGTGAAATGTCCTCTCTGGAGTTTATTCCTATGCATGATGCCTAAGACAAATTCTGTGGCAAGTTCACTATGGAAGACTCAGGAGGCTGAAGTAGGGGTGGTAACATCCCTAAAAATATAACTATTCAATCTCCCATCTGAGGATGACATAGCAGATCATGGCAGTGGTGGATTTCTACCAGTGTGGTCCGCCACTAAGCACCACCACAATAGTGGCCCGCCAATTACGCAATTTTGGTGCAATGGCTCTGGTGCTGTCCAGTGCTGTTTGTGCTGCCATCCTTTTTTCCTAATTTTCAGCAATTTTTGGGCTCTCTGAGCATGCACGGAGGTAAAATCATCTCTCTGTGCATGCATGGAAGCAAAATCGTGGTAGGAGATTTATGTGCGCACCTGAGTATATGAGGTTGCTTGTGGGCAATGTCACGATGCGCACCAGTAGGAAATTTAATAGTGGATTTGTATATTGTATTGTTTGTTGTGAGCCACTCCGAGTCATACAAATGATGACAGCATACAAATCTAATTAATAATAATAATAATAATAATAATAATAACAACAACAACAACAACAACAACTATTATTATTATTATTATTATTATTATTATTATTATTATTATTATTATTATTATTATTATTATTAAATGGCAAGAGGAACCCTCCCCTGGATCATGACTGATCTTTCTACAAACTGGAAATCTTTTTTTGACGTATCCCCTTCAACAAGTTATCTGAGAGTGCCCATTAATTGATAATGTAAACATTTCCAGGAACTAACCACAGTTTACCAAGGAAACTGGAGCCTGATAATTATACCACATAATCTCTCAAAGCTAGTGCGTCTAGAAAGAGGAAGAACGCAAGTGGAGAATTATGTATTAGTCTCAAAATTAGATCATCAGCAACTGAATGGGAAATCTATATAGCCTATTTGCTATGGTTACAAATTTCCAATTTAGATTTTTTCCACGTTACAGTTATAAATATTTATTTTTCCTCCTAAGCTCTTACAAAAACAAGTGAAAGAAAAAAAAACACCATGTATTAGAAATGTATGTAGCATCTTTAATAAACAGCTGCCAAAGGCACTGGTGACACGAGCTGAAGAATTTAATGCCAGGATTGGTACAAATGATTATGTGCTTTATGAACAGTGTAACTCTTACCTTGTTTTAAATCCAGAGGGAGACATCACCCTGCACATTTACGTATATGTAACTGCAAAGACAGAGGAGTTAACTTTGCAGAATAGTGCCTGACTCAATTGGTTAATATCTTAGATTTGTTAATCTTGAATGGTACCTGGGAGAACAATATATCTGGATATTATACTTTCTGGGAATGAGATTCCCATAAAATGATAAATATGATCTTTAATTTCAGAATTGGTTTAGTGACCACTTGACTTTAAATTTACATTTGCTTTCAAATGGGCAAATTATATATACTTAAAAATCTTATTGCATTGAATAGTCCTCAAGTCCTGAAATACGTTTGTGTAAAATGGACTGAGAAGGTGGAAATAACATGGAAATCTATATATAAATCTGGCAAGGGAGACAGTTTGTACAATTCTTTAATTAAAGTCCCCCAAAAGGATTCTTAACACAGTTTGTACTATTATTACATTTACTGATTTGCAAAATTAAATGAGCTCCAGCAAAAAAAGTTATCCAACTATGGTTTGATGGGGAATATGCAAAAGGAAAGATCTCTTTAATTGAAAAATTGCAATTAATATTAGAATAATGACTGCCCATTACTCATGAGCAACAGAAAAGAATATAAAGTTTTGCTAAAAAAGAAAAAAAGATATGAAAGGTATTGGGTCAAAATCACAGCTATCATCACTGCCTCCACATAGGAAGTGGTAATCTAAAGAGGCACAGATGGACTTGCCAGATTGACCACCTGTTATGAATGAATGAATGATTTAATTTATATGCTGCCCAACTACAATTAGACTAGAGGTGGTTTACAAAATTATCTCAGTTGAAGCTACTAAACCATGGGTCTGCAACTTTAAACACTCAAAGAGCCACATGAGCCTGTTTCCCACAGAAAACAAAACACCAGAAGACACAAAATTTGGGTGGGTGTGGCCAACTCAACATCACTCACACCCACCCAGTCACACGACACCTCAACCATGCCTGCCCAGGTTTTGTGGATCCGCATTTTCTTTTCTATGGGAAATAGGTATTTCCTTCTCTCTCCCTCCCACCCTCCCATCTCTTTCTCTTTGTCTACCTCCCTCACTCTCATATCTTTCTCTCTCTCATCTCTCTTTCTTTTTTTCTCTATCTCCCTCTCCTTCCCATCTTTCTCTCATATCTCTTTTGTTTTCTCTCTATCTTCCTCTCCTTCCCATCTTTCTCTTTCTCTCATATCTCTTTTGTTTTCTCTCTGTCTCCCTCACCCTCTCATCCCTTTCTCATTTCTCTTTCTCTCTCTCTTTTTTCTTCTCCCGGTCTCCCTCTCCCTCCCTCTTAACTCGCTTTCTCTTTTTCTCTCTCCCCCTCTCTTCCTCTCATCAACCTCTCCTTCATCTCTCTTTCTCTCTCTTTCTCCCCTCCCATCTGTCTGCCTGTCTGTCTCTGTCTCTGTCTCTGTCTCTGTGTCTCTGTCTCTGTCTCTCTCTCTCCGTATGTCTGTCTGTCTGTCTGTCTGTCTGTCTGTCTGTCTGTCTGTCTGTCTGTCTGTCTGTCTGTCTGTATGTATGTATGTATGTATGTATGTATGTATGTATACCCCTTTCTCTGTGTCTCCTCTCACTCTCCCAGAAATCCCTGTGTGCTCTCCTTGTGTCTCTTCATTACCCCTCATTCTTTTCTTGCTCTTAGAAATTCGGGCTGGGTGAGGAATGAGCACAACCCACATGGAGGCTTCCTTCCCCCCCTCTTCTAGACACTCCCTAGATGAGTGTGGCAATAGAAAATGGTGCATTTCAAAGGTGGCAAACAGCATTCCACTGTGAGAGCTGGACCATATTTCTCCATCCAGCTTGCCAATTGTGGTGCTTCTGCTAGGCCATATCCCCCGTGCTGGGCTGTTGTGCTCATTTGCTTGGCAGGGGAGAGGAACTCTTCCTCACCCTGACCTCTTCTTTCTCTTGCTCCCATCATGCTAGGGGGATGGCCCCTACCCCGCAAGGTCCACTCCCGCTGTTTTGTCCCAGCCCTCTTTGCTGGTGGCAACAGCAAATATGCTGCGATGAAGGCGGAATTCTGTTGCTGCGTAAAAGCAACACTAAGGGTCCGACCATGCCACTGCCATGGCAGGATGACAGATCTATCTATCTATCTATCTATCTATCTATCTATCTATCTATCTATCTATCTATCTATCTATCTATCTATCTATCTATCTATCTACCTATCTATCTATCCATCCATCCATCCATCCATCCATCCATCCATCCATCCATCCATCCATCCATCCATCCATCTAGTCAAGTACATATTGATAGTATACACAAAGATATAACAATGTTTATATGTGTGATATTGCTACTAATAATAGAGAAACATTAGGACAGGGATGGTAGGCACGTGGTACACTTATTGAGATTTTGTAATATCTTTTCCCCTGGAGTGGGGTGGGAATGGAGATTTTGCAGTATCCTTCTCATGCCATGCCCAGCAAGCCACGCCCACATAATTGGCAGTTTGAAGAATGGAAATTTTGTAGTATCCTTCTCATGCCACACCCACCAAGCCATGCCCCTTACTGACTTCTTAGGATTGGGTGAGGTCAACAGTATAAACAGAAACAAAAAAAGCATATGAAAATAGCAACTGGGGATACATTTATCTGTAATAAATAATAGAGCAGAGCAGTGTTGAAATCCATTTTTTCAAAACTGCCAATTATGTGGGTGTGGCTTGCTGGGCATGGCATGAGAAGGATACTGCAAAATCTCCATTCCCACCCCACTCCAGGGGAAGGATATTGCAAAATCCACTTTCCCTCTCCACTCCAGGGGAAGGATACTGCAAAATCCCCTTTCCCTCCCCACTCCAGGGGAAGGATACTGCAAAATCCCCTTTCCCTCCCCACTCCAGGGGAAGGATACTGCAAAATCCCCTTTCCCTCCCCACTCCAGGGGAAGGATACTGCAAAATCTCCATTCCCTCCCCACTCCAGGGGAAGGATGCTGCAAAATCTCAATTCCCTCCCCATTCCAGGGGAAGGATACTGCAAAATCTGTATTCCCACTCCACTCCTGGGGGAAGGATATTGCAAAATACCCATTCCCTCCCCACTCCAGGGGAAGGATACTGCAAAATCTCCATTCCTTTCCCACTATGGGGCCAGCCAGAGATGGCATTTTGCTAGTTCTCCAAACTACTCAAAATTTCTGCTACCAGTTATGCAGAACCTATCAGAACCTGCTGGATTTCACCCCTGCATCAGAGGCTCAACTAACTTCCCAGCCTCCGTGACTGGGAGAATCGCTAGACCTTTCTAAAAAGTCCACCGAGCCAGTTGATTTGGCTGAAATGCATGCAATTTCTGGTAAATCTGTAATGTGCAACAATTTCAGAGCATCTTGTGGCTACTTTCTATCTTGTTTTGGTCCCATCCTCTTCTCCAAGCATTGCTGCATTTTGAATGGAGCACCAGTTTATTCTGCTCTAATATATATTTACTTGTGAAAATTGTTAATGTTTTCTCCAAGACACCCCCCCTCCCATCTATTCCTTCCTTTCATAAAAGTAGTACATTGATTTGAAAATATTTTTAAAAAATCTTTGTGGTTTGTTAGCAATTGTGGTTTAGGAATAGCTTATGTAGAATGCTTGACTCTCTTGAGCCTATTTTTATTCAGTAATACTAGAAGGACATTTGATCACTTATCTTAGTAAAGCCTGCACAACCTCTTCACCATTGTCCAGCTTGGGGGAATTCCTTTTTGCACTCTGACCTTTACGCTGCAAAGTCACTCTCAGCAAGCTATATGGCAAAGGTGAACTTTGGCTCTTATTATTTAGACCTGTTACTGCAACATCATTTTGGTTTTGGGTATCAAAGTGCTTGGTAGAAATAGGAAAAGAAAGTAGGCATGAGAATAGCAGCCGAGTCTTATCAGCTGCTTTAATTTGTGTAGCAGAAACAGCAATGCACTACTACAAGGTCATCTTTCATGATTATGTGACTCTAGACTCATGTTTAAATGACTTTTAGGCCCCTAAGAATTGCTTTGAAAATGTACCCGCGTGCCTTTAGTGTTTTGGTCTAGTCCTTGGCACAGAAAGGCAATATGTATACATCTAATAAAGGAAGAAATAATCTTCATGTGTTTACCCACAACTGACAGCTCTTTCATCCTCGTTGCTACTGCACATATCAGGATAAAATTGGTTTGGGAAGAAATAAAGATAAGGAGGGATAGCTTAGAAAACAGCTTTCTAATTCAATCCCAGAGATGGATGAAAAGCAAGAACCAATCACCCACTGACATCCGTATAATTCAACTTTCTCAATCTGGCACTTTGCAGATGTATGGACTTTTAGTGCTCCTCAATCCCCAAACCCATTGATGAAAATCTAAGGAGTTCAGCATGGATTGGTTGACCTATACACAAGTCCAACCTAAATATCATAAAGATATAAAATTGTATGAATTCCAGAGAAAAAAACTAATGACCTTGATAGGATATTACTTAATAGGCAATATCTATAAATTTCTTATAAGATATAAAATGGAAGAGGAGATAGTTAAAGACACGATGATTACATGGGTGAAAATTTTTAATCACACTATTGATTTGGAGAAACGGGAAAACATTTGGACAACTAACTGGAAATTAACAATGTCAGTGGCGTACAAGGAAAACCAGTTCTACAGAGGGCATTTACCACCTGTAGGAATTGCCAGGATGTTCCCAAATTCATCCTCAATAAGCTGAAAATGTAAAAAGGAAATGGAACCTATTATCATTTATGGTGGACTTGCTCAAAGGCAAAAAAGTATTGGAGTAAAATCAGATCCTGGCTGATAGAGATAATAAAAGAAGATATAGAGAGGAAGCCTAAATTGGGCATAATTGACAAAAATCATAAAAAGGAAATAAACTATTTGATTATAACATATAACTACGGTGGCTAGAATAACATATGCACAATTTTGGAAAAAATGAGCTAACACCAAAAGATGAGGACATAATTTAAAAAAAAATTGGATTGCGTTGAATTGCACCAACTAGTGACAAAAACAAAGTAAAAGAAGACACCGAATACTACTCAGTATGGGATGAATTATATGAATGGCTGAAAGAAAGAATGGATAAAAAATGAACTAGAACTGTCAATACCAGAAAGAATAACATCAAAACTTTATGGATCATTGTGTAGAATTATGTAGAAGAAGAAAGTAGAGAGAAAGAACAAATAATGTATAAAAATGTAAATATATTTGTATAGGGAAAGTTTATTGGTGGATACAAACCTAGAGATGCTTACTTAAACATGGGGGAATTGTATCCATATATCTTTGTGTGTCTTGTTTATGTATGTGTTTTATGTGTATATAATATATTTTTTTAAAAAAAGAGAATCTAAGGAGTTGAAGTTCATAGGTTTTCGATGACATCAAACTTGGTGAATACTAAAATAATGTATGGGTGCTATGGCAAATTAGTTAAGAGTACATAGGATTAAAACTTAACTACAGTATATATATTGTTATATTTAAATATATTAAAGGGTTAAATAAGGTCCAGGAGGGAAGTGTTTTTAATAGGAAAGTGAACACAAGAACAAGGGGACACAATCTGAAGTTAGTTGGGGGAAAGATCAAAAGCAACATGAGAAAATATTATTTTACTGAAAGAGTAGTAGATCCTTGGAACAAACTTCCAGCAGATGTGGTAGATAAATCCACAGTAACTGAATTTAAACATGACTGGGATAAACATATATCCATCCTAAGATAAAATACAGAAAATAGTATAAGGGCAGACTAGATGGACCATGAGGTCTTTTTCTGCAGTCAGACTTCTATGTTTCTATGTTTCTAACTTCTCAGGAGCAGATTTCATCTTCTTAATGCCAATTTATGTAAATGCATTGGGAAGAAGGGATGACCCTTTAGATCTTTTGTCTTTAGCCAATCAGCATAACCAAGATGATCATCTTTCTGACTATCTCTTAAGCACAGGAGATCTCCCTTCCCTGCCCTTAAACCACCTCTTTAGCAGCAGAACAAATGGTTACAAATTCCTTTGAGTGCTTAATGAGCCTTTCTTGGTGAATTTGATGTAATTGCAAATTTGAAGAAGGTTGGGGGGGGGGGGGGAGAGAGGCAGGAATAAAATGAAAATGCTTTCATTTGTACTTTTTCAGGATAAGGCAAGAATGGGATATTATGCTAGACTGCAAAAGAAAAGGCATTCCACAGGCTGCATATTTGAATAATGGTTTCATAGATACTAACAACATTTTAGATAAACTTGAAAAGAACTCGCCACTGATTAAGAAGATTGCCTTGCTGAATGACAAGGAAAGAAGCAAATTTATTTTTCAACTTTCAGGCGAACACTGGACAGTAAGTATATTATTTGAATTACTGTGTGCTCATTCTTTGTTTATGATCATTGATATGGACAGATTTAAATTTGTCTAAACCTTGCAAGTCATTAATTATGTCTCTGCTCCCTTTCTTTCTTTGTATAAATGACACAGCATTTATTCTATTTTAATAGGTGCTCCAACTCTTTAATGTTTTCCGTTTTATCTTTAGCAACCCAGCAACCATTGCAATGAGATTTTTTTTCTCATTGATATTGACATTGACATTGATATCTTCTCATTGGTAGTGACACCACCAAGGAAAGACAGAGTTTGATGCCTTGCTTTTTTTTTTGCATCAGAAGAACTGACATTCCCACAAATTGAATTACACTGTATTATATTTCTCACAATTGCTTGGTAGTAGTAGAAGTGGCAGTGCAGCAATGGCTCCTTTGTTGCTAAAATAATGTGTGTGACATTTCGCACATATGACATGCCATCAGGGTTCTAGCAGCTGATAATACCTTCTCTTATATATTTCTTCTTCTTCTTCTTCTTCTTCTTCTTCTTCTTCTTCTTCTTCTTCTTCTTCTTCTTCTCCTCCTTTTTCTTCTTCTCCCCCCTCTTCCCCCTCCTCTTCCTCTTCCCCCTCCTCTTCCTCTTCTTCTTCTTCTTCATCAAGCAATCTAAACAGAGCCATCTCTTAGAGTGTTTACAACATGGCATCCTTCAGGATGGGTGGAAAGCATGATAGGATATTAAACTTTATCCCTGATAACTTATCTTGGTTGGCTCTTCATTAGGTATCATGTTACATTAAGTTTTGAAATTGTACAAATGTGTCAATAGTTAGCTCGTTGGCCTCGGAGAGCAACTGATTTGCTTCCTATAGGCATCTGTGTACTGAAGGTTATAGAAAAATATAGGGGGACTAAAAAGCATAGACAAAAGAATGTGTGTTTTAATTCCTGTCACAAATTAACCAAAGATCAAGGTTTGTATGCCAAGAGCTAATATGACCGATGGATTGATTTATAGGTCTAAGCTCTGACAAATTATAATTATTTCTGTGGTAGTAAGCAAGAATCTGGAAATATATTTTGCTGTGAGCCGCCCTGAGTCCCAGGAGCAGGGCGGCATAGAAATCAATCAATCAATCAATCAATCAATCAATCAATCAATCAATCAATCAAACAAACAAACAAACAAATTATGTAAATAATGTTTGTATAATCTTCCTCTTTCCCTTTCCCTTACAAATGTTAAAGGTTTGTTGCTCTTTTTTGTTTTGTTTTAATATTCTGAGGTAATATTATATCTTAAAAGCCAATTCAATTAATCTTATATAATTAGCTGGGGGTGGGGAATACATGCCCATCCACAAGGGGTTAGTTTCAACATTTTAGTGATAAAGCAGAAACAGGAATTATAAGAGCACACTTGAGCATATTTTAGCTCCGGTTCTTTATTTTCTTTTCAAAGATTATTGAAGATTTAAATGTATATCAAATTAAAGTGAAATTCTTAGCTGAATAGATCTGGATATAGCAATTTATGTAGAGCCATATTCATACACTAGTTTTTTAAAAATATTTTTAATTAATTTTTAACAAGTTTAATATACACACAACATAAAACAGTGCATAGTGAAATGTGCCCACCACCCCGACACATACAAAACCCCCACCACCAATCGGTTTTTTTTTAATATAATCCACTTTGACCCAAGAGCAATATATCTATTTACATGTTATAGAGTGATTCCAATTTATTTCTTGTAGCTTGGTCTCGGATTCTACTCATCATATATCGTCTTACCTTGTCCAGCCATACTAAAAAAAGAAATAAATAAAATTGCAAAAGAGGATAGCATGACCCCAGGGCACAGTAACTATCACAAATATGAGTTGATTACCAAGGGTCTGAATTTTGATCACATGACCATGGGGATGCTGAAAGGGTGTGTAAAATGATCATAAGCTATTTTCCCCCCAATGCGGTTGTAACTTCGAATGGTCATTAAATGAACAGTTATAAGTCAAGGATGTTCAAAGGGAAAGCAGTGCTCCGTGCATTGAAAAGTCATTCGTAGCCAACGAGTGTGGCTTAATTCAAATGTCTTTGCGAAGGAGAGGAAGGTAGAAATGCTGTTGTTGCCAAAGATTTCTTTACTGTCCCAAATCTTCTTTTCTTAGGAGTTTCCCGATTGGCTGAAAGAGAAAACATACCTAAAAGAATGGCACGTAAACAATACTAAGATCTCGAGCATTCCAAGTTACATTGCCTTGTTTCAGGAACTGAAAATTCTCGAATTATCTGGTAACCAGATTACAGACCTTCCCATTGAAATTGGTAGGTGCCCCTTTTTCTACTACTACTTCTTCATTTTTTAAAAAAAATAATTTTTATTAAATATATACTTTAAAAAAACACAACCAAAACAAGACACAACAAAGGTACATATAATGCACGATATCACAATCATAGGTATCATATTAAAACAGGGACAGAAGAAAAGAAAGAAGGAGAAAGAAATAAAAAAAGATATAGTGAAAAGTTGTAGTAGACAAAGAAAGAGGTTATAGAAAGGAGAACGGAAGAAGGAAAGCGTGCCAGCTATTTAGCCGGCATTTCAGTAATATACAACCTCTGAGTTAATAAGTTTCCCTTTGCTTTTATTTGCTCATGGTGTAGTATTAATTAATTTTAATAAATATAAGTAATGCTTATCTAATAAGTATGTTCTTTTCCCCTTTTTCTTCTTCTTAAACATTTATGTCTGTTAATTTTATCACAATCACTAAGGATTAAAAACAAAAGAAGCAACTTGGGGGGTACATCTTATAAACAAATATTTTTCCACGTATGATAATGTGAAATGACAATCATAGTATCTTACACATGTGGAGACTTCAGATCCTAGAATTTCCAGCCCTATAGGTAACAGTCTGGGGGATAAAAAACTGAACGGGGGCATTGTAATTCACAAGAAGGTTGATGTTTCTGCATTACAGCTATGTACTCTTTTATAATTGATCCATCAGGGCCACCTGCCAGATCCATTTACTGAAATGATAGATCCTTCAGGCTTCTGAAACAGATATGGGACTCTTCTTTATGGCTAAATTAAAGTGCCAACTATCTGTGACTAAGCTGGCAGAAAACTATCTTGGTGTAACAATTGATGAGTTGACCCCTATCCTGACCAGGCATGATGCTAGAAAATGCTGCTCTTATTTACGGTGGACAGGGCACATTAAGAAAAGTAATTGTTAGATTATCCCAGCTTTCTTTTCTTCCTTCCCACCAATTCTCACCTGCTGACAGGGAAATATCCACCAACATAGAACCAGAGAGGTTGCCTTGAAGTCAATATTCAGAAACCATTATGAAACCAATCAACACAGAAACATTATTTAAGTCCTGGGAAAGAAGATAGCCTTTATTTATTCTTCCAACTTTTTAAATATATAACTCAAGGTGGCAAACATACCTCCTATTTGCCCTACAACAACTCTGTGAGGTAGGTTGGGGCTGAGAACGAATGACTGTCTCAAAGTCACCTAGATGATTTTCATGTCTAAGGCAGACCTAGAACTCAGATTGTTCTGGTTTCTAGGCCAGTACCTAAACCACTACACCAATTTGGTTTTCTAAGTATTAGGATTCTTATCTCCCCCCTCCTTCCTCCCCCCATCATCATCAATCTTTAATCTCTTAGAATTCAAAGAGATTCAACTTCCAAACTCGTTGGAGTATAAGAGAGAGACGTGGAAAAATATTTCATTTTTTGTGGGGAAGTCTACATTATAGAATAGAATTCTTTATTGGCCAAGTATGATTGGACACACAAGGAATATGTCTTTGGTGCATATGCTCTCAGTGTACATAAAAGAAAAGATAAGTTAGTCAAGAATCATGAGGTACAACACTTAATGATTGTCATAGGGGGTCAAATAAGCAACAATCTTAATCAATATTAATAAAAATCTTAAGCATAGGAATGGAACTTCTTCTTAAAAGTATGCTATACAGGTAGTCCTTGATTTACAACCATTTATCTAATGACAGTTCAAAGTTACAATGGCAGTGAAAAAGTGACTTATGACCTATTAAAGTTTGTTGCAAAAATCAAAACCGGAAGCACACACAGATGACTGATTCATCTGGATCCATAAACTTCTTTATAAAAATAGTAAGATATGAATTTACAATACCATAAGCAGAGTTCTTTAAGCAGACACAAGCAGGAAAGTTAGTTTCACTTCAGCAGAGCAGACAAGCACAGAGAGTATAGAGTAGACAGAATACAGAGAGGTCTGGAGCCACATCCAGCTTAAGCTTAATTTTTAGTTTCAATTCTCTGCACAGACTCAGAAGTGTTTAGCTCTCGTTGGCTGACTTAGTTGCTATGCTTATTCATTGGCTGATCTTGTTAACATTGGCTCTCCCAGTTCATGAATATCTTAACACGACCAGTTCTCACACTTACAACAGTTGCAGCATCCCCACAGTCACATGATGTAACTTTGGGTGCTTGACAGACAGAATGTGTTTACAACGTTTGCAGCATTCCAGAGTCCTGGGATTGTCATTTGCAATCTTCTTTAGGGTGACAAGCAAAGTCAATGGAGGGAGTCTCCAACAGCTAAAAAGGTCATAAAATGGGGTACAACTCACTTTGCAATTGCCTTGCTTAGCAACAAAATAATTGGGCTCAATATTGGTCATAAATTGAGGACCACTTATAGTTCAGGGAGGAAGTGAGTTTAATGAATCCCTAGACCAATAGCTAGATTAATCAATTGGTTTTTGGGAAGTCTGTAGTCATTGCTGGTCAGCTGCTGGCTGTGCTGATTGACATCTCTGAGCCAGGGATTGGCTTAGAGACTGGCAATTATAAGGTTTGAAAGAACAAGATGTTCTTGCATTGTGAAGCACAATGGCTCTTGAGGACTGTGCCAAAGGCTGGGATCAGCTCATCTCCTGAGGGTCACTTGATTCTGAAACAAATCAGATACTGGCATGTCACTTGCTTAAAATTAAGCAAGCGACTGGCATGTCACTTGCTTAATTTTAGCATTGGAACAGATATGATATGGACAACTTAAAACTATCTCATAGGTGGGCTGGGGAGGAGAGTAAGGCAACATGAAAATATGGCAGAAAAGTGAGGTTGTATGCATATTCTTCTTATTTGCGCAAGTGGGCATATATCCAAAGTTATACTAGTTAAAGTAGGATGCATAGAGCCTCAGTGGTGTAGTGGTTAGAGTGCATTACTGCAAGCTACAGTACTTCTGCTGGTCACTGGCTGCCAGCTCAAGGTTGACTCAGCCCTCCATCCTTCTGAGGTTGGTAAATTGAGGACCCAGATTGTTGGGGGAAATATGCTTACTCTCTGTAAACCACTTACAGAAGGCTGTAAAGCACTGTGAAGGAGTATATAAGTCTAAATGCTAAAATGTTATTAAGAAATCAGCGAGAGAAGTACTTCCCTCTGTAATATGCACTTTCAAGAACTACCAAATCTTGAAGGTATTTGCATCGGGATGATATAGGAACAAAGGGTTCTATCAATCAAGGACGTTAATCTAGAGCATGTAGAGGAATTGGGAGATGTGATCATGATTTAAAGGCCCAAAATATAGGTGATAAAATATCTCTCTTTCTGAATGCGTGTACATATGCACGGGTACGCACACACACACATATACACATAAACCAGAGATGGCTTTCATCAGGTTCTGACCAATTCTGGAGAACCAGTACAGAAAATTTTGAGTAGTTTAGAGAACTGGTAAATACCACCTCTGATTGGCCCTACTCCATATATTCTCTATTTCCCGAGTCCCAGCTGATTGGAGGAAATGAGCTTGCAGTAACCTTCCCATGGAGTGGTGAGGAAATGGAGATTATGCCGTATCCTTCCCCTGCCATGCCCACCACGTCATGGCCACAGAACCAGTAGTAAAAATTTTTGAATCTCACCACTAACACAGACAAATGTTATGTATAACTTGAATGCCATTATGCCTTGGTAAGGCCACACTTGGAATATTGCATTCAGTTTTGGTCGCCGCGATGTAAAAAAGTTGTTGAGATTCTAGAAAGTGTGCAAAGAAGAGCAACAAAGATAATTAGGGGACTGGAGGCTAAAACATATAAAGAACAGTTGCTGGAATTGGGTATGTGCAGTTTAATGAAAAGAAGGAATAGGGGAGAGCAGCGTTCCAATATGTCAGGGGCTGCCACAAATAAGAGGGAGTCAAGCTATTCTCCAGAGCACCTGAGGCAATGGGTGGAAACTAATCAAGGAGAGAAGCAATCGTAAACTAGGGAGAAATTTTCTGTCTGTTAGAATAATGAATTACTAGAAAAGCTTGCCTCCAGAAGTTGTGAATGCTCCAACACTGGAAGTTTTAAAGAAGAGATTGGGCAATCATTTGTCTGAAATGGTATAGAATTTCCTTCCTGAGTAGAGGGTTGCACTAGAAGACATCCAAGGTCCCTTCCAACTATGTTATTTTGTTATTCTGAATAACTTTTATTTTTAGTTAAATCAAGGAAGTCATTTTTTAGGGATTTCAGAATTTTGGATTAAAGAAAAATGGTAACATAAAAAGAAGCAAGTAATTCTCCAATTTGCTGTTCCAAAGCCTTCCAAAAATTCCACAACATTTTTTGTGAAATTATTTTTAAACAGTTTGGGATATTTTATCTTTCTTTTTTTAAAAAAAGGGTATAAAAATGGCAAACTGAAATAAAACTATATCCTTTTTTGTACTTTGGGGGGACTTCTTGAATAATCTCTAGGATCTCTAAGGATCTTTTTTCTTGATTTCTAGTTATTGGTTTTAAAGTCTGCTGCCAGTTTTGGTACTCAACTTTTAAAGCAATAACAGTGAAAATAATTTGTGTATGTCCATTTTATTTCATAAAGATAGTTGCCAACTAGCATCCATGTCTTATGAGAAAACTAGAAGCAAGATATTTTACAATAACTTTAATGACTGAAAATCAGTATGAAACAAAAATTGAGTTCCTCTCTTATTGGTATTTTTTAATCTTGGGGATGAAACAAAACAGACTTAATTGATTTATGTGTTCCACAAGGTGGCAGTGGAGAATAAGATAAAAATGTAATCATTTCACCAGATTAGATCCTATCTTAAGTTGTCCTCCTACTTCTTCTTAAAAATCATACACAAGATAGAGATTCATGTGGGTGATTTGCCATATAAAAATGGGTAGTTTAAAAAAAATCACTTGAAGAGTTTCTGAAAAACAGATAGTGGAGTTTATAAAAATTAGTACAATGAACTACATTATTCCAAAATCAAATCAGTGTATTTGCTAGAGAAGTGGAAAGACTTAAAGTTCTGCTAGCCTTTTAAAAAAAACCCTTCCTTCACATTAAATGGAAATATTATATGTGATGTGAAGTCAATGCCCCAAGAGTGGGCAAGGTTAAATAATATAATTTATTTTAGATAGAAAGGGCGTATCAATCTGGAACAGCTGTTACATGTCATACATAAATGGCTTGTAAAGCCACTAAGCAACTGTGGAAGTTTAATTCTTGGAAGTTAAATAGTGTTTGTTCCAAAGGTCTAATCCGCACATCACATTAAGTCAAAACCAAAACTCATTATGGTTAGTGGCTTAATGGCTTGCAGTAATGCTATGACATAATGGATAAGATCGTACATCCGACTACATCCAAGACAAACCAGCCACATAATAGCTTAGTGCTCTGTGAAAATCAATAAAAAGGAAAGAATCAAACAAATTTTCCGAGCTATGAAAAAAAGGAACAAAGATACGGAAGAAGGAAAGTAGTTTCTCGAAAAATCATGAGGGAAACTTTTAAAAAGAATCTTTTGGAAAATGCACAGCATGGGAGCAGTCCCAAAAAATCAAGTTCCCATTTGTAATACTACTGTACAGCATGCAACCATTATGATGACTAGACATTTAACTTTGAAATCCAGAGATAGGTTACCAGCAAAATTGACTAGTAGAAGACTTGGTTCTTGCATAGTCTTTTCCACAGATACCCTTCCTTTTGGTTTCTGGGATTCACTCCCCTTTCTACGTTGTATTCTACCTAGACCTTCAAAAAATGTTCCTACTCAAGTTGAGCTGTTCTTTTTTCTAAACCCTTTAAAACCCATCATGACATCCTCACAGTCACTCATGCCCTTATCACCTTGAGTTTCAACTACTTCAATACTCTCTACATGGGGTTACCTTTGAAAAGTGTTCAGAAACTGCAAATTGTGCAAAATACAGCCACACAAGTGGTCATTCGCCTTCCTAGGCATGTCCATGTTTCTCCAGCATTCTGCAGACTGCATTAGTTGCCAATTGATTTTTGGAAGCAATTCAAAGTGTTGGTTATGACCTATAAAGCCCTACATGGCATTGGACCAGATTACTTGTGGGACCGCCTCCTGCTGCATGAGTCCCAGCGCCCAGTTAGGTCCCACAGAGTCGGCCTTCTATAGGTCCCGTCAACTAGACAATGTTGCTTGGCGGGACCTAGGTGACTCTAGCCCCGTGGGCGACGAAGGTAATGTATGTCTGTTGTTGAACGGGAATGAGTGATTTTTAATGTTACAAGGGATTTTAGAGTAATTAGTTAACTTAATTGGATTTTGGATATTTATAATGTTTCTTTTATATCTTGTAAGTTGCCCTGAGTCCTTGGAGAGGGGCGGCATATAAATCCAATAAGAAAGAAAGAAAGAAAGAAAGAAAGAAAGAAAGAAAGAAAGAAAGAAAGAAAGAAAGAAAGAAAGAAAGAAAGTAAAGTAAACAAACAAACAAACAAACAAACAAACAAACAAACAAACAAACAAACAAACAAACAAACAAATAACTGGGCTTAGAAAACTTAGAACTACATCACCTTCAGCCTGACCTAAGCATAGCTCATAAAATTATCTGCTACAATGTCCTTCCTGTCAATGACTACTTCAACTTCAACAACAACAATACATGAGCGTACAACAGATACAAACTCAAAGTGAACTGGTCCAAACTCAATTGTAAAAAATGTGACTGCAGCAACAGAGTGATTAATGCCTGGAATTCACTACCTGACTGTGGTTTTCTCCCCAAATCCCCAAAACCTTACCCTTAGACTGTCTACTGTTGACCTCACCCCATTCCAAAGTGGTCTGTCCCTTACTGATTGTATTTGTACATGTTTTATGTATTCAAGTAATTTTATACTTATATATATTATCAAATACGTACTTGACAAAATAAATAAAACAAAAATAAATAAGTAAATAAATAATCTTCCAGTCTTTTAAAGGAAGTTGTAAAAATGGCTCTACTTATAATTCTTTGAACAGCCACTTAAGAACTCTTATCCAGCTTTCCTACTTCTTAAAGTTGCATTGCTATAATGATAATAGCCATTGCCTATTAAAAATTAAAAGCTGTGGTTTAATTATGGGATTTAAGATTTAAAAATGATTAAAAAGAAATGAGAATAAATCATGACCCAAGCATGACTGCACTGCTAATTAAAAATAAAATATTATTAGATTGGAAATTACCACAGAAAATACATTCCATTATTACTTTTGACTATTTCTAATATGATAGCACATAACAATAATAAAAATGTGTTTATTGTTGTTTAATTCTGAATGGGGTATGTTATTCTTGTTGATGGCAATATTGTGTCATGAATCACTTAAATCCGAACCATGTTCAAAATCTCCAAACTACAGATTAGTAGGTCTCACTCACCAATGGCATTGGGACTAAGAACTCAGACACTAAGCAATGTAAGGGCCAATGTCATGTGATTGCACTGACAAATGATGGCAGTTCTGGCAGTCCCAGTTGCCATTGTTAGGCAAATCTTGCATGGGCACAACATTCCATCACCCCATGATCACCATTTGTGACACATGATCACCATTTGTGACTTTCTGCCAGCTTCTCCATTGACTTTGCTTGTGTGCCATCAGTAGTGAAGGCTCCAAATGGTGATCATGTGACTGTGGGATACAGCAATGTTATAACTGCAATAAGTTATCAAGCACCCGAATTGGGATCATATGACTGTAGGGAAGCTGCACCACCTACAACTATGAAGGCCTATCATAATTCGCTCTTTTCAGTGCCATATAGACAACAATCAGCGTGGTCATCAGAAAACTGTGTTGATGATCAGCTAGCCTGTGTTTGAGACCCAATTGCTGCTGTATGGTGTGTTGGGCTCCCATCATTCGCTCCAGCTCCTTCCCAGCTAGCAGTTTGAAAGCATGTAATTGCAAATAATAATAATAATAATAATAATAATAATAATAATAATAATGATGATGATCCAAAGTGCAGACTCTGTAAAGAAACAGATGAAACAATCGATCACATACTCAGCTGCTGCAAAAAGATTGCACAGACTGACTACAAGCATAGACATGATGCTGTGGCACAGATGATCCACTGGAACTTGTGCCGGAACTACCATTTACCAATGGCAAAGAACTGGTAGGATCATAAGCCCGAAAAAGTGGTCGAAAATGAGCAAGCAAAACTACTGTGGGACTTCAATTCTGAAGCATAACACACCAGACATTGTGATCGTGGAGAAAAAGAAAGTATGGATCATCGACATCACAATCCCAGGAGACAGCAGAATTGAGGAGAAGCAGCTAGAGAAATTAGTGAAATACGAAGATCTAAAAATCGAGCTGCAACGACTCTGGCATAAGCCAGTGAAAGTGGTCCCAGTGGTACTTGGCACGCTGGGCGCAGTACCAAAGGATCTCAGCGGACATTTGAAAACCATCGGAATTGACAAAATCTCCATCTGTCAATTGCAAAAGGCCACTTTACTGGGATCGGCAAACATAATTCGCCGCTACATCACGCAGTCCTAGGTGCTTGGGAAGCGCCCGACTGGTGATGAAATATGAAATCCAGCATAGTGATTTCATTTGCTGTGTTGTACTGACATAATAATAATAATAATAATAATAATAATAATAATAATAATAATAATTTATTAGACTTGTATGCCGCCCCTCTCATGAGTACCATTTTGATGGGCACATGAAATGAGGCCCTAATCGAGTGTCCTCTGAGCAACAGTGACGTCACTGACTAACCCTTTCAACCTGGAAGTGCTTCAATTCTTCCAACATGAAAGCAAGTGAGCAGCTTGAACTTCACCCAGAAAAGAACTTCTGACTTTTGGAATAGGTGGCCCAGGAGATCACCCAGCCCTCTCTTTGCCTTTTAACCAATTTTAAGCTCTTGCTTCCCGTTAAATTTTTTGAAAACTTTAAAAAAACTTTTATATATACTGTTTTATATTTTAACATTTTATTGTACACCGGTCAATATCCCTCAGACACTGAGATGTTATGTGAACTCCTATTGACATCCATCATAACCTACGCTGTTAGATTCTGCACTAGTTCAAGCATCTGATTAGCCTTCAAAGGTAGTGTATTATACAAGTAGGAAGAGGGAGATTATGATCCCGCTATATAGAGCGCTGGTGAGACCACATTTGGAATACTGTGTTCAGTTCTGGAGACCTCACCTAAAAAGATATTGACAAAATTGAACGGGTCCAAAGACGGGCTACAAGAATGGTGGAAGGTCCTAAGCATAAAACGTATCAGGAAAGACTTAATGAACTCAATCTGTATAGTGTGGAGGACAGAAGGAAAAGGGGGGACATGATCGAAACATTTAAATATGTTAAAGGGTTAAATAAGGTCCAGGAGGGAAGTGTTTTTAATAGGAAAGTGAACACAAGAACAAGGGGGCACAATCTGAAGTTAGTTGGGGGAAAGATCAAAAGCAAGATGAGAAAATATTATTTTACTGAAAGAGTAGTAGATCCTTGGAAAAAACCTCCAGCAGACGTGGTTGATAAATCCACAGTAACTGAATTTAAACATGTCTGGGATAAACATAAATCCATCCTAAGGTAAAATACAGAAAATAGTATAAGGGCAGACTAGATGGACCATGAGGTCTTTTTCTGCCGTCAGTCTTCTATGTTACTATGTTTCTATGTTTCTGGGGCTGCAATTCTATAATCTCTTACTTGGAATATGCTCCATTGAATTGAATTTAAAGGGCTACATGGATCATGAGGTCTTTTTCTGCCGTCAGTCTTCTATGTTTCTATGTTTCTATATAGTCCAAACCAAAAGTGACTAAGCCATGAGTAACTAAAAAGGGGGTCTCATGATCCAGGTAACAATAACTGACATCCAGTAGTAAGTCTGGAAAGATAATTTTAGCTTATAAATATTATCTGATCTTTGTGCAGGAACTAGTAGTGCAAATAAACCCAATGGAATGCAAACCCATCCACAAAGAAATATATAGTTCTGATATTAGCATGTCCCAGAGTCACAGTCACTTAATCCTGCTGAGATTAAGCTCAAGCTTTTTTTTAGTGTTAGACTGGAGGATTACCTATAGGTTGTTTTCAGTGGGACAATGAGTTTAAATGTTAGGCAGTGGTCTAGCTCTGGTTGTGGTTGGAGAAGTGTGTATGAGTTTAGGAATGTTATTGGATTTGACTAAGTGGAGTTCTAGCACAGGGTTATTGCAAGTTACAGTATGTCAGTCTTAGTTGGAAACCTGGACCTCAAATACCTATTGAGATGGGTTTGTGGCATAGAGAGTAGTAGCAGCCAGTTTGCATTGAATGTCAATTGAAGGTAAGAAATAGAGCCTGTATTATTGTTATTGTTGTTGCTGACTGAATAAGTCAACAGTTGTGACTGGATTGGTGTCTGGAGTTGATAGAATGATCACAAAGTGTATTAATTGGGGCAAGTAATCAATGTATCTTGATTTGCCCACGTGACATCTCTTTGTGAGCCACACTGGTCCTTGGTTGATTTCTGGATGCAATTCAAGGTGTTGATTGTAATCTGTAAAGCCTTTCATGATTTGGGTCATGGTTATTTATGAGTCTGCCTGTCTTCAGCAGCTTCTGCCCGTCTATAAGATCTAGCTGGATAGGAAAAGATTATTTTTCATGTTTATTGGACAGCTCAGAGAATGTTTAGAAACAGTTGACTGTCAACTTATTGAAATGTAAAATGATGGAATGAAAACCTACCTATTTGATATATGCTTGCTGCACTATGATCTCCGCATTTTAATATTCATAAGTTTGCTAATACTATTTAGGGAAAAAATAAAGTTTAAAGATGTGTATGTAATTTGAAATATATTAAATTTTGGTACTATTAATATATGAAGAGACACTGATATGAGCATGATGGAAACACTATGCTGTTTTGCTGTTATAAAGAAAGGCTCCTCTCTCCTCTCTTACTATTTTATTATTAGCTTTTTTGTCACAATGGAAACACAGATATTCTTTTGGGACAGTTTTACTATAGTATTTAAAATATAAGCATGCCTTTTACAGGGAATGCCCCAGGTTCATGATCTGATGGGGACTGGACAAGGGCATCTTTGAGCACATCTTCTTCACCTTCAAGCTCACAGAATTGTAGGGTTATCTACTAGTTCCATTATGGTGTTTCTCTTCAACCTTCTTTCTCTCCTGGACTGACATTTTTTAATCAAAGGAATCTGTAGTGTATCCAACCTTGGCCAGGTAGACACTATGGAAATGAAAAAAAATACACAAGCACAATTGAGTTTCCATTGTAATCATGACAATAGTTAGGTGAGATGTGCTCCATTTTACAACCTTTTTTGCCACAATTGCTTAGTACACTTGGTAAGTGAACCCTACAATTGTTAAGCTAATCTGTCTGTCTCTATTGACTGTGATTGTTGGAAGCCAGCTGGGAAGGTTACAAATGGTGAACACATTATCTTGAGACGCTGCAACTGTCATAAATACATGCCAGTTGCCAAGCGCCCAAATTTTGATCATGTGATCATGGGGAGGTGGAATGTTGTAAGCGTGAAAACTGGTCATAAGTCACTTTTTCCAGTGCTTTGAATGGTCACTAAACAAATGGTGGTAAGTCGAGGACTACCTGTAGAGAAGCTCATTAGGAAACTAATAAAGGTTGGTGAAAAGTCCATTTAATGCTAAGTATTAAGAAGACAGAGCGGCTATATAGTTAAGCTACAGGTATATGCAGTGAAGGACTACCAAATGTTTTACTAGCACACTGTGGGCATGGCTTATGCAGGACGCCCTGCATTTTCTTTCAACATCTTTCACTGCAAATTGCGTGCTCTGGGGTCGAGCTCCATTTTCGCTACCCCACTGCGTTCCACCCTGTCTGGGCAGTAGCCCACCCCTGGGTACATGCTTAGTGAATTTATAGCTGATAATGAACAGGTTAATATTTTGCTTTTGTTTCACTGGATTCAATAATTGATAAAAGTGATTGAAACACTTTGAGATATCAATCGGGACTAGTCCTAGGAGGAAAGACAATGTCAAATTTAGACAAGATAGAAAAAAGGGTATTTTAGTGTCAACAAATATTACAATGCCTAAAAGAAGCCTTCCGGTGTTAACTTTCACTATGAAAATTGGCCATTGAGAAACAAATGATAAAAAGGGATGTGCTATTGATTGGGAGACAATTACTCAGAGTCCTGTGGCTTACAAAAAGTCCCCAAGTCATTGAAAAATACATAGTGTATAGCTCCATGGAAAATCCTAATTAACACATATTGAAAAGTTCATGCAAACAATAATGTTGTAACACCTGGTTACTGACAAATAACAGTAGCCCTGATTTTAATCACACACACACACGCACACACAGCAAGCAGAATCTTATGGAAGCTATCAGGAACTGATGCCATTGGTTAAGGGAGGCAGTAAAGCACAAAAGTACAAAATTTGTATATATGTGAATCAATTTCAACTTCCCTGAAAGGAGGAGGCTTTGCACAAAATGTTTGAAAAGCAATACTTTTGTATTCCTAGAAGGCATTGACCGAATTTTGTTAGTGCTTTTACCCAACCCTTCCTCTGAAACTAAGCAGTGATGCGATTTCAAGTAAGAACTTCTACTAGGTATTTCTATTCCCTTCCTCCCTTCCCATTCCTTTTTTCTTGGACTATGTATTATGTCTTTCAGATTGTAAGCCGCAGGGCAGGGACTGTCTCATTTCTGAAATTTGAACGCTGCTGCAGAAGCCTTGTCACAATTTGTGAACCAAAAAAGCCAAAAGTGAATTAACTCAGTCTGTTTTTGCCAACATATGATCCTCTTGCATAATTCCCCAAAGATTCATAATCATTCAAACAATTATATTTAGAGCAAAGAATTTAAAATCAACTTTCAGGCCAAATGCATGGAAGAGTTTTACAGTAGTCCACTTCCAAATTCCCCAGGAACACACTTAATTGTTTAAAATTGGCTAACATTATGATTAAACATATGATTTATACAGTATTTCAATTCTCTCTTACATGGATTTTAAAAGTATGGCAATCTTAAATTAAAAAGCAAAATGCGGCTTGCATCCACCCAATTTTTTTCTTAGGAGGATTATAAAGGTATCTGGCATAGTCTTTTCCTTTGTCAAGTACATTTTGAAGTATACAAAGGTATAACAATGTTTACATACATGATACTAGTAAGAGAGAAACATTAGGACGAGGGATGGTAGGCACACTGGTGCACTTAGCCTTAATAGGCATTCATAAATAACTAGACAGCAATTTAACTATGATTTAAGAAGAAATCAGATTAATACTTATAAAAACATGCTGACTGTGGAAAAAATAGATTGTGCTACTTTGATGCCTGCTGTGACACTTTGCAACTATTTTCCTTAATTCTGTGGAACACAAAGGAAGCTCTTCTGCCTGTTTTACAGAGAAGCAAAATAATTGTATTCTTTTGTGGGGCAGGCTTATTTAAACAATAAAAAGTTGTCTAAAGTTAAAGGTCCTTTACATTAACAGATAATCCTCAACCACAAAATTTTATAAATACAGTTTAGCAGTTGGAGTGGAGTTGGATTGAGTAGAAGAGGTAATGCTAGCTATAATGGAGTCTTTAAACCTTCTTTAAAGTAGGGTTTCTGTTGCTTTTCTTGTGATTTTGAGCTCGGGCAAAAAAAAAAACAGTGAAGAAACACAGCTGATAGCATATTATAAGTTCTTGAAGCTGCACAGCAATTTATTGTTGGTTTGTCCTCATTTGGAGTCCACAAAATTATGTATAGAGTGGTTTAAAAGAGCCTGTGACCCAGTTTTAGAGCAGGCAGGAGGGTTTCCCTCCCCCTTGTCTCAGAGAAGAGTGTGTAAATTAAATAATGTGGCTTTGGATGCATTGGATCCAAAGTTTCATTATACTATACCCAGTGGAAGGCTACCAAAATTTTTACTACCACAATGTGGGTGTGGCTTATGCAGGACTCCCTGCATTTTCTTTCAACATCTTTCAGTGCAAATTGGGTGCTCTGGGGTGGTGCTCCACTTTTGCTACCCCACTGCATTCTCCCCCCATCCGGGCAGTAGCCCACCCCTGACTATACCCCAACGTTCTTTCTGAAATGACTGTATTTACTCTAACTGCCAATGGGCAACTTCTCACTGCAGAAGGATCTCTAAAGAGAATGTATTTAGCAATCTTTTGTACCAGAATTCCTAGATGGATATGTACAATATCTAATGGATACTATCCTACAGACAGGGCTGAAATGCTCCTGGTTCACTCGTGCTGGTTGGTCATCAGAGAGCTGGTTGTAAAGGCAGCACAAAGCTCTGCCTATCTGTCCAGATGCTGCCATTTGGGTTTGTTTACCCTCTGCACATGCACAAAGCATTCTGCTTTGGGCGGAGCCCTGCACTGCCTTCGCGACTGGTTGTCTGATGACTGACAGGCATGAGCAAACTGGGAGCATTTATTTATTCGATTTATTTATTTATTCGATTTTTATGCCGCCCTTCTCATTAGACTCAGAGCGGCTTACAACATATTAGCAATAGCCCTTTTTAACAGAGCCAGCCTATTGCCCCCACAATCCGGGTCCTCATTTTACCCACCTTGGAAGCATGGAAGGCTAAGTCAACCTTGAGCCGGTGGTGAGATTTGAATCGCTGACCTACAGATCTACAGTCAGCTTCAGTGGCCTGCAGTACAGCATTCTACCTGCTGCACCATCCCATCTCATTTCACCCCTGCATTCTCAAACATGTTTAGGTAACAGCTTCAGAGACATTTAACTTACTCAAAGCTATCACTAATTCTTATAAGACAACCTCTGCAGTTAGTTTTTAACAAAGATTTTTTTTTATTGAGAAAGCAATCTAAAGACCAAATTTTAAACAGATTGAATGGAATGGAATTTTGTTCATTTGATGGGTAACTGTGTTGATGTTTGCAACAAACAGGTCAATAGAATTTAGATTACAGCTTATTCAACAGCAATAACAAACCAATCTTGAATTTACTGCATTTATAAAGAAAAGGAATTAAGGAAACATGCTGAATGAATGAATCAGGATATTTCTGCGATCATTTCTGCTATATTCTGGGAAGAAATCGTTGTACACATTAATTTGACTGGCTCAGGGTTTCATAATTTCAGATTTCCATATGCTTTTGAACAATGTACTTGATACTTGAAAATGAATGACTGGCAATGAAAATGAATTCCACATGCCTTATTTATTGCTAAAAGACTTGTACTTCAATATTGGAAAGATAAATTTATGGTCTCAATTATTCAGTGAATTAAAGACTGATGTTTCTTGTAACTTATGAACAAGTTGCTTACAACGTAGATTATATTTGGACAGTTATAATGAAATATGGCCATCCCTTATTGACACATTATGTCAAACTTTAAATAGAATAAGACATCCATATACAGTACATATATGGTGTCCCATTCTCTGTATTTTTTTCCCTTTTGTTTAACTAAATATGACTTTTTTTTAAAAAAGGTAACAGTCCTAATTAGTGATGGGCGAACCCAACAGTGTTCGGGTTCGGCAAGTTCGGACGAACTTTACACAAAATTTGGCCGAACCCGAACCAAACCCGAACTCGAACCCGAATGGGGAATCCCTCCTATGAAGAGATTCCGGGGGCAGAGGTTTGATGTCACCGGCAGGTTGCTAAGGACGCCAAGGTGATCACTTCCTGGATTCCATGGAATCCAGGAAATGATCACCTTGACGTCCTTAGCAACCTGCCGGTGACATCAAAGCTCCGCCCCTGGAATCTCTTTGTGGGAGGGATTCCCCAGCTCCTTCAAAGGGAGGTCTTCACGTAAAAATAAAATTGTTATTTTTACGAAAAAGTACACTGCAACGGCGCTGCATGCAAAGGGCGGTCCTTTCACGTAAAAATAAACATGTTTTATTATATGAGTCAAAGCTCCGAACGCTGAACACAACCCCGAAATTTGTCCGAAGTTTGAAAAAATTTCAGGTTCATGTTCGGCATACCGAACACTTCAAAATTCAGTATAGACCCAAATTATGTGGGTTCAGTTCGCCCATCACTAGTCCTAATTATTAATTTATTATTAATTTTAAATTTATAATACTCTACTCCTATTAACATGACCATACCTATTCCTGCATTCAATTGAATTATTGCTCAGTTAATTTTAACTCACTTTCTTTTGACAGGTTGTTTAAGAAACCTAAAAGAGCTGAATGTAAGTTTTAACCATTTGAAGGCTATCCCTCCAGAACTGGGAAACTGTGAGAACCTTGAAAAACTTGATTTGTCTGGAAATTTAGAACTAATGGAGCTTCCATTTGAAGTAAGACTTTGAGCTCACTTTGATATGTTGATCAACTGAAAAATGGAATGTTTAAAGATAATTTGTTTCCCAATTAACTAAGGCCATGTTAAGTATTACATCATTACAAATGTATCCTATGGCTCAATGGGAATTTAATTACCTCATTTTTTAGAAGTCATGTAAATAAAGGACCTCAGTGAATTAGATATGAATTTGTTTACCTATGACAGTTCTGAATCTGTATGTGCTTGTGGACAGAAGACCAAATTATGCCAAAACATACTTTGTTTAAGGCTAATTGTGTGAATGGCTTTGTGCCATGAAAAACAAAATTATGCAGACAGCTGGAGCCATGCTATGCCATGAAGACTTGGCTGGTGAAAAATATTTGGCTTGGTTTCAAGACTGCCATTAGCAGTAAAATATGGCTTGGTAAAAATTCAGGGCATTTCCAGACAACCAACATTCCTGTCATATCAGACTCCTGACTTGACTAAGAAGTTGGGATGGAGGAGATCAAATTTAGAGTTATTTATTTCATTTTAAGTCTGCAGTCCTTGCAGGGAACTAACAAACAACTTTTCAGGACAATATACAAACAAATTTTTATATTTTATTTTATTTTATTTTATTTTATTTTATTTTATTTTATTTTATTTTATTTTATTTTATTTTATTTTATTTTATTTTATTTTATTTTATTTTATTTTATTTTATTTTATTTTATTTTATTTTATTTTATTTTATTTTATTTTATTTTATTTTATTTTATTTTATTTTATTTTATTTTATTTTATTTTATTTTATTTTATTTTATTTTATTTTATTTTATTTTATTTTATTTTATTTTATTTTATTTTTTTGTCATATAAATATAGTATTGTATTGTAATATGTTTAACATAATATAAGTATAAAGTAGAGATGGAAAAGATAAAGAAACATTAGAACAGGAACGGTAGGCACAAAGGTGCACTTATGCACGCCCCTTACAGACCTCTTAGAAAAGGGGAGAGGTCTATTGTAGATAATGTAAGGTTGAAGATTTTGGGCTTTCCTTCTGCTTTATAGAAAGCAATAAAGAAGAAAAGACTTTCAAATGCCTTTCACAATAGCAACCTAGTTAGCCTTCTCTCCTGCCCCATTACTTTTGTTGACTATAGAGCTGGGTTAAAGCTGTGTAGTTCAAAGAACAGCAGCAAACTGTTGTGGGTTTAATGAATGAAGTTTACAGAATATAGTCGAGACCTGAAATCTGAAATCACGGCATGTTGTGATTGCATCATCAAGAAGCATTCAAACAGCATCAATTCTGGGTCATTTCTGTTAGTTTAAATCTTAGCCCCTTGATGACACAGTTACAATATGCACTTCCAGATGAGAACGGAGGTGATCCCCACCATATGTATAGTGGGGATCAGTTCAGTCCTGAAAAGATATACATCCCCATCAGGAAGTACCCACAGTTGTACACTTTCGTGGTGCAGCCGAAATCTTTTACAAATTGCTTAGATGCTTTAGGAAAAGAAAAATTATTTAATATTCTATAAAAATATTAGAAATATGTACTCAATCCATCTGATGTGGCCAAAATCCCACAGGATACATATGTCTTGTTATATGCCTAACATAGGGCAAAGTGAAATCATAATAATTGTATTTTTCTATTGCTCCCTCTGCAAGATGAATAGAGGCATGGTTACTGAAGCCCATTTCTATTGCATTTGATTATTTTATTTCATTAAGAGCTCCTAAGGTCTTAGAAGTCTATTAATTTTTACTGGAGATGTTAAACACTGAATAGCATTACTGATTTAAAGAAGGCATAATTTACTTAATGTGTTATGAACTTATGATGCAATTGGAATATTAAGTCTAAGGTTGCATTTGAAGATTTAATCTGATAAAATGTTACAAAGAACAAAAAGTTTTAAAATATTTTTAAAAATGATATGATTTAGTCTTTGGTTCAATTAACACACATAGGTTTGCAATTATGTGATGATTTTAAAGAACTTTGGAGGATTTGGTGATAAAAAGTTCCCATACTAGAGATTGGTGCTAAATTAGCATAACACTGTCTAACATGTACACATCCATGAATACTGTACCTCCACAAACTTGCCACTTTGTTTCAGATGTCGTCCAGGAAGGAAGCACAAATATTGCAACACTAAAATGATGGGGTGTGTGTGTATAGTAGGGCTCCTCAAACTTTTTAAAGGGGGGGGGGGGCAATTCAAAATTCCTCAGACTGTTGTGAGGGCCGGACTGGGTGGGTGGGCATGGCTAGGTGGTCATATGACTGGGAGGGCATGGCTGTGTCATGTGACTATGTGGGCACTGCCAATTTAACAGTCCATTAAACAATGCACACAAATTAAACTTTAATTTGTTTTGCTCCTGTTGGTGTTTTATTTGCTTTTGTTTGCATGTTGTTCTTTTGATTGACTTTTCTTATTACTAAATCGTTTTTTCAGTTGTTCAGGAGTCTCCTGGTCCACTTCAGAAAGCTCTGTTTGCAGCAATTCTTCTCAGCCCCAAGGAGCTTGAGAAATCTCTTTCTTCTATCTTTCTTCCTTCCTCTCTTTCTCTCTCTTTCTCTCTCTCTCTTTATCCCCCCTCTCTGTCCCTCCTGTCCTCCACTCTGTTTCTTTCTCTGTTTCTTTCTCTGTCTTTCTCTCTCTCTCTCTCTCTCTCTCTCTCTCTCTCTATGTTCTGGAGGTGGGAGAAATGAAAAACAGTCCCATTTTTGGCCTCCTGGGGCATCCGCATGCCCTGTTTATCACCCCCCTCATATCTCCAGGAGTATTCTACAGGCCAAAATTGTTGGCCTAAATTTTCAGTTTCAGTGTGCCTCATGCACCCCAACGGCTGGTCAGATCCCACAGAGTTGGCCTTCTCCAGGTCCTGTCAGCCAGACAATGCCATCTGGTGGGACCTAGGGGAAGAGCCTTCTCTGTGGAGGCCCCGGCCCTATGGAATGAACTCCCTCCAGAGATCTGCACTGCCCCTACTCTCTCCATCTTCCATAAGTTTTTAAAAACTCACCTCTGCCAACAGGCTTGGGGCCACTGAGTTTTCCAATATCTAGCCCTGGCCAACGATTGAATGTATAGTGCATGATGGGATGAATGGGATTGATTAATTTTAAGTATTGGAATTTTAAGATTGTATTTTAATCTAGATTCCCAACATGTTTTTGCATTAATTTTTGCTGTAGTCAAGGAAGTGTCATTTTTAATACTGTTTAAGAAATATAGAAACAATAGAAGGGAACCACAGAGAATGTTCTTTCTGGTACAAATTCCCCCCTTCTATAGAATCGGAACATTATTATTTTATTATTATTATTTATTAGATTTGTATGCCGCCCCTCTCCGTAGACTTACATAATCACATAATGTCACATAATGTCACATATAAAAATGCCCTTTGGGTTTCTTCAGATTATTTGGGGCACTCGGTTGTTAGATAATGGCATGGCAAATTGTCAATTATAAGGAAATTACATTCTTCCGCAAATTAATACACAGTATTTCATCATTGAATTATTTTTTTCAATTTGCAGGAATGTTTCCTGCGGTAACTAATGACATTTGGACAATGTGTGTTGGCTTGTGTAAATATCAAAGACATCTGTCAGCAAGTGTCTATGGAAAGTGAACCCCATGTTATAATAGATTGTGACACACAAACAAATCAAACTGAATATTGCTTTTAAACATGGAACATGCACTTCTTTTCTATTATTAAATATGAGATGGAAATGAAAACACTTTTTCTTAGATTAAAGGCATGCAGGAGAAGCCATTCTGAGAAAGAACTATATTGAGGACAAAGGCTTAAAGTTTCACAGCTAAGAGCTCACTTCCTATTAGATTTCTTGTAAGTTAAAAGAAGAAAGATTTACCAACATGCTTTTTATAGATAATTGTTACTTTCTTTCTTTGGTATATGTTTTAACGACTGAGTGCTACTTCATTATACTATAGAGGTGCAACAATTCTCATAAAGGCTGATCCAGTCTGTCAGGAGCCCCCAGATAAAGTTCTACCACCGAATGTAGAGGTCTTTAATTAGCAATGTATGAAGCTGTTAAGATACAGCCAGCTTCCCCAGTATCGCATTCTCCTTTGTGAAGACAAGCTACACCTTTATTTTAAAATAAATAAAAATCTAGGTTGACAGGATGGAGGTCAGAGTCCCTAGTGACAAAAAGGGAGATGACAATACAACATACCACCAGAAATAGACTTTCTAGAGAAGCTCTTTTCTTGTAGAAACGTTATGGTTGCCCATCTCTAGCTAGCAGAATAATTTTCTGTCTGCATTCACCAGACCTAGCTGATAATTTAGCTAGAGAGAGGCCTCAAGACTTTAGGTCTGAAATTTTTAAAAATGCTGAGTTTTGGCCAATCACATATTACCCAACTTGTTTCATCATTTTTATTGCAATTATCTGCACTTCTAATACTGGTCAATGACTACAACAACAACAACAACAACAAATGTGGAATGTGGACCCAATTAATGAATCTGAATGGAGCTATAAAATTTATATAAATAAGAGGAGGCACAATACAAGCAAGGATTGCAATTCTTATTGTCATTTCCAAACCAATGGCTCCTAACATCACCGAGCAAAATACTATTTATTTATTTATTTGTTTGTTTGTTTGTTTGTCTGCCTGCCTGCCTGCCTGCCTGCCTGCCTGCCTGCCTGCCTGCCTGCCTGCCTGCCTGCCTGCCTGCCTGCCTGCCTATCTATCTATCTATCTATCTATCTATCTATCTATCTATCTATCTATCTATCTATCTATCTATCTATTTATTGGATTTGTATGACACCCCTCTCTGTAGACTCGGGGCGGCTAACAAAAGTGATAAAAAACAGCATGTAACAATCCAATACTAAACAACTAAAAAACCCTTATTATAAAACCAAACATACAAACATACTATGTATAAATTGTAAAGGCCCAGGGGGGAAAATATCTTAGTTCCCCCATGCCTGAAGGCAAAGGTAGGTTTTAAGAAGCTTACGAAAGGCGAGGAGGGTGGGGGCAATTCTAATCTCTGGGGGGAGTTGGTTCCAGAGGGCCGGGGCCACCACAGAGAAGGCTCTTCCTCTGGGTCCCACCAAACGACATTGTTTAGTTGACGGGACCCGGAGAAGGCCCACTCTGTGGGACCTAACTGGTAGCTGGGATTCATGCAGCAGAAGGCGGTCCCTGAGATAATCTGGTCCGGTGCCATGCAGCTTTTCTATGGTTCTTTCCTTATGTCAGGATTCCAAGTGACAGCCCATAGGAAATCAAAACTACAAGACAAGGTCCCCCAAAGTATAGATTTATTAGACATGTCTATTAGCACAGCTGGTGAAAACTAGTGAATCTGAAGTCTCCCGGGTTTTGCCCCACATTATACAGAACCACCACATGCTCCATCAGTTCTCTCTCCCCATCCTGGATGACTCCTATCCAGGATAGTGTTGATAGAGTCCTTGGTTCCTGTTCTATCCTGGGCCTACGCGGCTTGAAAAAAAAGGAGGAATCCACGCATTGATATTTCAAATCAATCTTTTTATATAGAAGTCTCATTTATACAAGCCAAAATCATGCATGTGAGTTCATCTTGGCAGTTTCTCATTGAGGGTAATTAAGAGATAAGGGTAATTAAGAGATAAGATCAAAGGTCAGTGCAAATTTCTTCATGAGATAAGGAGTCTTCAGTTTCACAGACTTACTTTTACAGCTTCCCAGCATCTCCGCAGAATAGGGCACTTTTACTCCAAGGATTTTCGCAGGAAAATAACAGGTGGCTAGAGTAACCTGGCTAAAACTTCAAACATCATTGAACTCCATTGCAAAAAGTTGAAACTCCACCACAAATTACCCATAAATACCTATAGCAAGTGGTCAACAATTCCCTAGATTTAAAAACTACAGACTACTTCCTTTTCCCATACAAGTATTTGTCTTTTTCTTAAGTCTTTTCAAGTGGGCATCTAGCAAAGGCTCCTGATCTTCCTCCTACTCTAAGGCAGACTCCAGTGTTCCTTCTAATTTTTTTTGGGTGGTGGTGGTGGAAAAGTATAGTGTCTGAGCAGCAGTCCCTTCGGGACTGGGCGGCACAGAAATAATAAATAAATAAATAAATAAATAAACAAACAAACAAACAAACAAACAAACAAATAAAAAACCCACCCTGTTTTGCCTCAGAGAATTTCAAAATAAAATACTGTACTGTGTGTCTATAACAGTGAGCTCATAATAGGGCAACTCTATCAATATCAAAATGCCACTTAAATAGTTGAGCTAGTTTCAAACTAGATTTTGATTTTCTTTCTCTCTTCCTGACTCCCATTCTTTTTCTTTCTCTTTTCCTTCCTCTCTTTTTTCTATCTGTTTCTCTCTCTTCCTCTCTTCCTCTCTCTCTCCTTCCCTCTCACTCTTTCCCTCTCGGCTTCTGGGCAGGTTTGGAAAACTCTGAGTTGATGATGATTTTTAAGTGAGTGATTGCTCACTGCTCAGCTTAGAGGGAACTATGGCAGACTCTATTGTCATTGGCATATCTGCCACCTCTGGTGTGTCGCAGTTTGTGTAATGATTAAAGTCTGTTACAACCTTAATCCCTTGGAGTCAATGGATAAAAGCCTTAGTTATTTGTTCAAACCAGATATATTTATTATAAAAAACCAGAAATAAGCAAAATAAAGATTGTCTCGAGGGACAACATAAAATATACGTCTTACATGATGGAGGATTAGAAGAGAAAAAAAATGAGGAGTGAAGAAGAAGGAAGTGAGTTGGCAGGATATTACATCATAAGAGGAGGATCTAATAAGGCACACAGTTAACTCTTTCATTACTAAATGTCTCTGAGGGGCTGTCAATATACAGCGTGACATGGTAGTCCTTCAGATCCATCCAGGTCTATTTCTTCCTCACTCTCTGCATCAGCTGGCAACACCATTGGCCCAGGGTACCAAGATGGGCCTGGCTCATTCTCCTCAGAATCTATCATTAACAGAGTTGGATGAAGAGCACTCACAATTGTTACCAGGAGAAATAATGTTATTTTGGCTGCATATCCCCATCAGCTATTTCTACACTTTCCTCCCTTTTTCACACTTCCATCAAGCCTTGCTGAAGATACTCAAAGATGGCTCCAGGGTTTTTTGTGTGTCAAAGAGAGAACACAATCCAGAACAGTTGAGAAAATAAGGGTTTTTTGGGTGGTGGTGGTTAGTAAACATTCAATAAATAACATCATCTAAACACCCTTCCACTACTAGTCCATGTTTTAAGTAGATGAATTGTACAATTAAAACCTTTACAATCCCATTTTTCAAATGGACATTTTTTCCCTGTGAACAGGAAGGCAGATGCAGGTAAAACTTGTGCCAAACCTTTCACTCTCCCTCTTTACCAAATGTCTGACAGTTTATGAAAAGGAACAGCTGAGTCCTAGAGAAACAGGGTGTTGATATTGACATCACCCATATTTTCTTTTTCCAATATTAGTAGGAAGGTGTGAAAAGCAAAAGAGCAGGTGTGAGGGGTCAAATGTCAAGTGGGCTTCCACAGAAGCATTAGCACCACATGAGGTCCTATAAATGTTTGGAGAGATTAAAGAAGAATGTGCAAAGAACCCAGCGGAAGAACATAAGACAGTCTGATTTAAAATCGATTATATATAATTTTATTTATTTATTTATTTATTTATTTATTTATTTATTTATTTAATTTATTTATTTATTAGATTTGTATGCCGCCCCTCTCCGTAGACTTTATTTAGAGTGTTCGGAAACTTCATTTCGTGCAGAATGCAGCTGCGAGAGCAATCATGGGCTTTCCCAAATATGCCCATGTTACACCAACACTCTGCAGTCTGCATTGGTTGCCGATCAGTTTCCGGTCACAATTCAAAGTGTTGGTTATGACCTATAAAGCCCTTCATGGCATCAGACCAGAATATCTCCGGGACTGCCTTCTGCCACACGAATCCCAGCGACCAGTTAGGTCCCACAGAGTTGGCCTTCTCCGGATCCTGTGAACTAAAAATGTCATTTGGCGGGGCCCAGCGGGAAGACCCTTCTCTGTGGTGGCCCCGGCCCTCTGGAACCAACTCCCCCCAGAGATCGGAATTGCCCCCACCCTCCTCACCTTTCGTAAGCTCCTTAAAACCCACCTCTATCGTCAGGCATGGGGGAATTGAGATATACTTCCCCCCTAGGCCTATACAATTTATGCATGGTATGTTTGTGTGTATGTTTGGTTTTTAATAGGGGCTTTTAGTAATTTAAATATTAGATTTGTTTTATGCTGTTTCTTCTTATTGTTGTTAGCCGCCCCGAGTCTACGGAGAGGGGCGTCATACAAATCTAATAAATAAATAAATAAATAAATAAATAAATAAATAAAATTTATTTGTTTGTTTGTTTTGTCAAGTACATATTGGAGGTATGTAAAGATATACTAATATTCATATACATGATACTACTAAAAGAAAATAAAAAAGAAACATTAGGACAGGGGATGGAAGGCACGTTGGTGCACTCATGAACGCCCTTACTGACCTCTTAGGAATCGGGACAGGGCAACAGTGGATAGTCTAAGGGTAAAGTTTTGGGGGTCAGGTAGTGAGTTCCATGCATCAACTACTCGGTTTATTTATTAGATTTGTATGCCGCCCCTCTCCGTAGACTCGGGGCGGCATGCAAATCTAATAAATTAAATTATTCTTAAAGTTGTATTTCTTGCAGTTGAGTTTAGAGCAGTTTACTTTAAGTTTGTATTTGTTGTGTGCTCGTGTGTGGTTGTGGTTGAAGCTGAAGTAGTCATTGACAGGAAGGATGTTGTAGCAGATGATTTTATGGGCTATGCTTAGATTGTGTAGTTCTAAGCTTTCTAAGCCTAGGATTGTAAGTCTAGTTTCATAGGGTAATTCAAATAAGAACATTGTGAATATTACCATTTTTCTTCACAGGGAAAGGCAAGTTGGATATGTTAGGAGAGGCAAAAAGTTGAGTTTCATTGCAGTGCATCAAAAGGAGATTGATCAAAAGGACTCATCATTTTCTGGCAGTATCTCTTTATAGCTTTGATCAACAGCAGCTTGTTTGGGGGAAACATCCTCTCTGGTTCAATTAGGGCTAAAGGACAGATTTTCCCTAAATTGAAAGAGTTCCTGATTCAAGGCAGATGGGCTCATTGTATCTGCAGATGCTAAACGGTTATAAGAGAATTCTACAAGCATTAACCTCATTTGCTGTGTTCTTTTGCTTCAAGCTTTAATGAGCATAACTGCATCCTGTGATTGCTACAAAACTTATAGGCAAACAAACAAGCTGTTCTGCATCAAAACTTTCTTGAACAAATCTGTAAGGACTCCCTAAGTAACCCAAAATATTTTGCTCCAGCGAAGGAAAACTCAATCCAATCTCAAAAAAAAAGAATTCTATTCTCCACATATTCTAGGCTTTAGGTCAAAGCCAAGCAAACCTTATTTTAACTGACTCAGCAGGTGCTTTATTTTCTACAGAAAAAGAGAGGAAGCAATTTTGCCCTCAGTTTGCTCTTTTAAGCAGAAAGACTTTAGATCCAGAAGTACTTCACTCACAATTGTATATTTATTTATTTTTATTTATTTATTTTGTCAAGTGTGTATATGATTACAGATGAAGTATGATTGTAAATATATCAGATGTACAAATATGGTTATGAGTACATGATATTTTAGGAATACAAGGGGATGGTAGGGCAGGGATGGTAGGCACGCTGGGTGCGCTTATGCAAGCCCCTTACAATATATGGTATTTCTGATCAGTCTCCCTTCGTGGTGCTTCTTGTTGCAGATAGATCCAAAGAGAAGGGTAGAATCTGGAAGTTTTATAAATGGGCAGGATGGAAGATCCCAAGCAGTTATTCTAATGACTTGGTTGTAGCTCCTAAATATTCTTCACATTTGTTTACAAATTGAAATATTGTTTAATAGGACAACCCAACACAGAAAAAAGGTTAAAGACACATTTGGAAAATAATTATATATAACTTATCACATTTTTAGAGTGTAAGATGCACCCTTTTCTTCCCTAAAAGAGGTTGATAACTTGTGTGTGTCTTATACTCTGAATGTAACTTTTTTTTCTAGCCCTAACTAGCTGCTAATAATCTTCCCAGTTTTTACCGGCTTGCAAGCTCTTTCATTGCTACTCTCTGCAAAGAATGTTTTCCAAGCCCTAAGTCTTTGCAGAGTTTTTTTTCCCATTGGTCTAACTTGCTCCAAATATTTCTATCCAACCCTAACCAGGTGCTAACAATGTTCCCAGCTCTTACCTTCTTGCAAGCTCTTTCATTGTTACTCTCTGCCAAGAATGTTCTCCAAGCCCTGGTCTTTGTAGTTTTTTTCATTGCTTTGCTTGCTCTGAATGTTTCTTTCCAGCCCTAACCATATATTAACAATGTTCCCAGCTCTTACCAGCTTGCAAGCTCTTTCATTGCTACTCTCTGCAAAGAATGTTTTGCAAACCCCAAGTCTTTGCAGGTTTTTTTTCCCATTGCTCTACTTTCTCTGAATGTTTTTTTCCAGGTGCTAATTATATTCTCAACTCTTATTGGCTTGCAAACTCTTTCATTGTTGCTCTCTCTGAATAATTTTTAAAGCCCTAACTAGGGGATAAAATAATATGCTGAAGCTGACCAGACTAAGGACACTAGCCAGATGAATACCCGGTAAGCAGATTCTTTTCCCTATTCCCTCCCAAAAAAACCTAAGGTGTGTTTTATACTCCAAAAATACGGTACATCCAAACAGAAGAGAGTGCAGATTGATTTAGGTTTTTTCTAAGTTGCAACCAACAATATTCAGAAGGAAACTCATGACATTCCTTTCAAATGATATGCACAGCTCTTAGTTTAAAAAAACCACTTTGTACTTTGAGTATGTATATTGGGGAGCTGTCTTAGCACTAGCTCAGCTCCTTGACTTGCTAAGTTTGAAACAGAATAATTGTCCTGGCTGGTTTTTTTTGTAAAGTTATGTTTTATGTCTGTAGAGATTCTCAATCATCCAGGTCATAGTTGTCCCGAAGGTGCTTTTTCAGGAGGTAACTGGACTTCCTTATTTTTCTTTCTTTTTGAAGATGTTTTGCTTCTCATCCAAGAAGCTTCTTCAGCTCTGACAGCATACTAGGGAACGAAGGATTATATCTAAAAGGTTTCTACAGACTTTTAGCTACACAATTTGGGATGAACACCCTTTGAATGGTGTGGGAGTAGAATGGGTTAGGAGAGGAAAAATTGCAGACTACAGGAACCAGGAGCACTACTCAGGTGATCCCAGGACACAGATAAACCCCCATGTGGCTTCAATGACCTTCCAAAATGATGCAGATTACCAGCTGTTTGGAAGGGATATAAATCCTTCCATCCCACGCTATCCTGTCAGAGTTGAAGAAGCTTCTTGGATGAGAAGCGAAACATCTTCAAAAAACAACAAGAAAGTCAAGTTGCCTCCTGAAAAAGCACCTTTGGCACTACATTTTATGTGTTAGTCAAGTGTTGCCACGTAGAGACCCTGAAGCTCAGGAAACCAAGCATCAAGGCATTTTTCTCAGTCCCTTCTTCTTATCCAAGACTTGGTCACATCGTAAGTAACAGTTGGAAACATTCAGATTTCAAGAATGGTTGTGTGAAATCGAAACAGCAAAGATTAATTTGACTTGCTTTGGTCCAAATCCATCAAACTGATGATCAAAACATTTAAATATATTAAAGGGTTAAATAAGGTCCAGGAGGGAAGTGTTTTTAATAGGAAAGTGAACACAAGAACAAGGGGACACAATCTGAAGTTAGTTGGGGGAAAGATCAAAAGCAACATGAGAATAGCGCCGGTGGACTTACCCGATGGCGCCGTTTGCAGGAGGGTTGGGCAGACACTGGACTCCTGGCAGCCGCCATTTTTGGATCTCGGCCGAGGTCTCGCGAGATTGCGAGACTTCGGCCGAGAGTCAGGCTAGGGTGGCCTGATTGCTGACGTGTCCGGGCGGGGCTTGCCGGCCCTATTTAAGGGCGTGCAGGCCCGGGATTGGCCTTTTCGCCCGGACTTCGTCAACCAGCAGACACCCGCCCGCCCTCCCTATTTTGCAGTGTGCTATTATGGGTCGCCCTAGGGGGCCGAATGGGAATTTTTTTACGGCCTGGCCTCTTAGCCGGGCCGTTTTTTCACCCATTCCACACTGGGGAGAAGGATAAGTGGTTAGGGGGTGCTTGCATCCTTTTAGGCTAATTGGCTTACCTTTGGTCATTTGGGTAGGCAGGTTAGGGACAGAAAACTGGGTGGTGGTTTAGCAACTGCGTGTTCTCCGTTGGGCATCTTTGGGGATGATTGACAGGTTCTCTCCAAGCTTGTGGTTTTGGCGACCTGAGCAGTTGGGGGGAACCTGTCTTTGGGTCCCGCACCTTTAAGTCCCCTGTTAGGGGTTAGCCGGCGGGACCCCCCTCATGCAAGTGCATGGCAGGGTCTCAGGTGAGGGAGGGGTCCCTCACCTGGACTAGCATGGAGCTACGTCCATATGTTGCCCAGGAAGTTTATATGACGTCATTTTCCGCCCCGGAAGCATTTGTTTGACCCTGCAGGTCCATTGTTTGGGTCATAGTTAGGTATGTTAATTATGCTAATTTAGTTGCATAAATTATGCTAATTTATTTAAATAAAATGACCCAGTTTTAAATCCAGCTCTTGTGTCCATGTCGTTACTCCGTCTCTTCTGCAAAATATTATTTTACTGAAAGAGTAGTAGATCCTTGGAACAAACTTCCAGCAGACATGGTAGATAAATCCACAGTAACTGAATTTAAACATGCCTGGGATAAACATATATCCATCCTAAGATAAAATACAGAAAATAGTATAAGGGCAGACTAGATGGACCATGAGGTCTTTTTCTGCCGTCAGATTTCTATGTTTCTATGAGCTCCCCAACTTTATTCTTGATTTCCTAGTAGCAACAATAAAAACGTATATTGGGAAATAGAGACATTGGCTTACTAAATGGCAATTGATTCACTTTGACATAAAAACAGATCTAAGCTGCTATATACCCCAAATCACATTGCATAAAAAACAATACTATGTTCCTACCTTTTCTACAGTTAACTATTTTTAATAAGTATCTTCCTGTGTTTGGTTCAACATCTATACAGATATAAAAAGTTCATAATTATGATCATAAATGATTTTGAAAAAGCGTAATGCTGTTTTGACAAAGCATAAAAATATAGGTTACTGTGGAAATATGATTCAATAATTCTACTTCTAAGCAATTGCCATTTTGCTACACCATCATCCATCAGCCCAGCTGATAGCATCTTCAAAGTATCACCCACTGAAATGTTGCTGCTATAGTAGCACATTGCTAAAGATCACGGGTTTTTTTTAGTTATGCTTTAACATTTACCTCCCATCTTTCCCTTGACATTTATTTCTCATCTGACATTCCTATCCCCTTCCAGAGGTCTATTCTGCTGATATTATCTTTTAAAGCATTCTCAATATTTTCAACCCTGAAATGAACAGTCATTGTCTCCCCCCCCCAATAAAATAAAAGGATCTTGCCAAGAAGAGTTTTATCATGCCCTTTGCAGTGAGTGGGTTGTTGGTGGATTGTATTAATTCAAATGTTTGCAAATAAAATGACTTCAGTGAGAACATTCTGCTTGTCCTCTAGGAAGCAATGATTGATTTACCTTATGCTTCAAAAAAGATTTTTTATTTTTTTTGTGAAAAATAACAGCTTCCGTCGCTGGGGTTTCTGGTTACATCGAATTATTGTTGATTAGTAATTTCAGAGTCTTTTCCTCTGAGGCAACATTTCCATATTAGTTGATTCTGCAAGCTACAAATGGGAATGTTTTTTTTTTTTAAATAGCAATTAAAGGGAAACATGCATTTAAAAGAATTCAGGACAAGGCTGGGATGGGATGAATTTAGTCTTATTTACATAGTTTGCCCTTCTTCTTCTTTTTTTTTTTTTTAAAAAACTAGATTTCTCATGTGGTTTTAATTACAAAGGAAAAAATGGATACACAGCAAAATGTAAGTAATTTTGAATCAAATAATTCTGAACATGCACTCTTGTTTTGAAGCCTTAGATGTATCTTCCTGGATGATATCCAATACCATCTGATACCAGCTAGTAACGTTTGCTATCTGATACCCTGCAGCCTACCACTTTCTCATCTTTGATTTAAAATGGATGTTGTCAGTTTAATCTGAAAGCTGGTCCTGGTATGCTGCACAATCTGAAAGCTGGTCCTGATATGGAGCATCCCATGAAGTTAGGTCCTACCAAAATTATAGAGAATAGCAAGGAGTAGCTCTGTTATTGGCTTGGTTTCCCATCTCCTTGAACAGCTTTCAAGGCTGAAATTTGTTGAATGTAATCTCTTATCCTGGAGACCATATTTAGTTCCCCTTACATTATTTTCAACCTTTCTTTAAAATCTTCACTCTTTCAACTTTCCTTCCATTGTGTTCCAGTATTTTTTTTTTTTAAAAAAACTTATTTAAAGTATTTAAATATTAAATATTTAATTATTAAATATTAAAGTATTTAAAAAAATACTTTCCTTTTTTTTAAAAAAATACTTATTTAAAGTAAATATTAAATATTTAAGTATTAAATATTTAAGTATTTAAAAATACTTTTCTTCTTTTTTTAAAAAAATACTTATTTTAATTTTCATACTTTTTACCCCTAACCCTCCCCCTCCCTTCACTCAGTTCTTCCTTATTCATAGTCAGGTCAGAGTTCTAGACAATTTCTTCTTTATGTCTTCATTGGCCTTATCCCTTTCCACCCATGCAAAATAAAGTTTCCATTTTTTTCTTATCCTTTCAGCTTTTTCATCCCATGAACAATTCAGTGAGATAATATGAGTTATTTCCATTTGTACTTGTTCAAATATATAATCATTTCATCGTTTTAGTGTCCATTTACTTTTATCCTTCCATCCATATACTATACAGTAGTTGCATGAGCAGCTTTTATCATAGTCCTTAATACTTCCAGTATTTTCTGGTATCTTCTTTCCTTCTTGTTTCTAATCTGTTTTACAGAATTGCAAATGCAGCTGCAGCAAGAGTAAGAGCAACAAGAACTGTATAAAAAAAGGGTTTTGAGGGACCCTGAACGTTTTATGCCAAGCATTCCTTTTGTTCTTTCTACCACTAACGCTTTCTGTTTTATAGAGCATGATGCTATTAGTGATTGTTTCTTAAGTAGTCATTTCCTATTTCACACATCCAGGGCTTTCCATTATTGTTTTTCTTATACCAGGCACAAGACCTTCAAAATAATACTGTTTCATTATATGAAAGAAAGAGGAAATTAATTTAACAACACCAAAGTTGGAAGGGACCTTGGAGGTCTTCTAGTCTAACCCCCTGCTTAGGCAGGAAACCTTACACTACTTCAGACAGAGGGTTATGCAACATCTTCTTAAAAACTTCCAGTGTTGGAGCATTCACAACTTGTTTCACTGATTAATTGTTCTAAATGTCAGGGAAATTTTCCTTAGTTCTAAGTAATTTCTCTATTTATTTAGTTTCCATCCATTGCTTCTTGTTCTACCCTCAGATGCTTTGGAGAATAGGTTGACTCCTTCTTTGTGGCAACCCCTGAGATATTGGAACACTGTTATCATATCTCCCTTGGTAATACTGAACCCTATCATCATAGTCATGGTAGAGTCATTGAACTGAAAGGAGGCAGAGCAGTGGTGAGATTCAATTTTTTTTCGTACCAGTTCTGTGGGTGTAGCTTGGTGGGCACGGCATGGCCTGGTGGGCATAGCAGGATACTGTAATATCTCCATTCCCTCCCCATTCTAGGGGAAGGTTACTGCAAAATCCCCATTTCCTCCCAATCAGCTGGGACTTGGGAGGCAGAGAATAGATGGAGGCAGGGCCAGTCAGAGATGGTATTTACTGGTTCTCCAAACTAATCAAAATTTCTGCTACTGGTTCTCCAAAACCGGTCAGAACCTGCTGAATCCCACCTCTTATGCAGACACTACAAGGGGAAATTCATGACAGTCTTCAGTACACTCATGCTAATCTACCGAGAGCCGGGGTCTCCAACCTTTCAGCTTTGCTGAGGAATTCTGGAAGTAAAAGTCCACAAGTCTTAAAGTTGCCAAGTTGGAACCCCCTGGCCGAGAGGAAAACATCAACAGGCCAGCACTTCTCAGAATGCCAACGGGGTCTTATCCCAATTGCCATTTTTATTTCCTTCACATCATTTTTTTTTCCAAATGAGAAAAACCAATATTACTTTAGTAATTGTTGATTCCCCCAGCACACATTCAAAGAACTGAGCAGGATTCATATTGTAGAAAATCTTTATCTACAAAAATGATAAAAACCCCATGATGCAAGCAAACAATACCAATGCAGCTCTTGCAATGTGGTAGAGAGAGGAAACAAAATCAGAACACAGAAGAGTTAAGCCACATCCAGACTAAAAACTGCCCACGTGACTCTCACAGTAAATCCTTTGTCTCACTCAAAAAGTAGTTCCCATTGGCTGGTTTGTTGCCAAGGCTATTCGAGTTCATAAATTCTTTATACACCAACATTATTATCCTATCTGAACTGAGAAGGACCAGGTTTCTTTAACTCCCCCTTTGGTTGCGCAATCCATGGAGATCTATTTCCTATTGGAGGGAATCTTGCTTCCTGGATCTTTAGCTCAGTCAATCATTATGGTAGAATTTTCTCTCTACGCTAAGAACAAACTTAGTTCCTCATTGAGCTTCCAGGATTCTATTGTTTGTTTGTTTGTTTGTTTGTTTGTTTGTTCGTTCGTTCGTTCGTTCGTTCGTTCGTTCGTTCGTTCATTCATTCGTTCATTCATTCATTCATTCAATTTTTATGCCGCCCTTCTCCTTAGACTCAGGGCGGCTTACAACATGTTAGCAATAGCACTTTTTAACAGAGCTAGGCTATGGCCCCCACAATCCGGGTCCTCATTTTACCCACCTCGGAAGGATGGAAGGCTGAGTCAACCTTGAGCCAGTGATGAGATTTGAACCGCTGACCTTCAGATCTACAGTCAGCTTCAGTGGCCTGCAGTACACCACTCTACCTGCTGCGCCACCTCGGCTCATATAACAATGTATTGTTATTTTCAAACTTATCATCTTTCAGCTCCTCCTTGGCAATCCCACACCCTGGGGCACTATGTTCCCACGGACATATTTAGAAAAAGTATCTGAATGAAAATAAATAAATAAATCTCAGCTTGCCACAATCACATACATGTCATTCCACAATAATGTTTGGAATGTAATGAACAGTATGGCACCATGGCAACTGAAGAACTTTTCAATGCATTCATTTCCATATTGATTTATTTTTTTTTGGGGGGGGGGGTTGCTGCTGATCCTCATGTACCTGTTTGAGAAAGAAAGGGCAGTGAAAACAGCAACAATAACTGTGTGCCTGTTTGAAAGTGCTATTGATTTGTTAAATGTTATTTTTGTGGGGGTGAGGTCTAAGAAAGCTTCATTAGTGCACAGTTGATGGAAGCTAAGAAATGAGATATAGCAATTTGAAGGCAGAAGGGAAGAATAAAAGAGTAGCATTTGGTGCTGAAAAATTCTAAATGCGCAGACGGGTGGCTGGTTAAAATAACGTGGTAAATTGTTATAGCTACTTTGATTTGCCTATTTTTGTAAAACTAGTGTACTGTCTAGAATCTGTGGTAGTGGCAGTATGTAAGATTTTGTGATGAATAGATAAACTTCATTTATCCTTAAAGATGATGATAAAATGAAAATAAAGCACATGTCAATTTAAGCTGAATTTTAAAGTGTTGAGAAACAGGATGATTGTGGGATGGAAATGCCCATCATTAAATTGCCTTTTGCTGAACAATAACAACCTGTAAAATATTGCACTTGGGGAAAAGGAATCCTCAATCTGAGTATTGCATTGGCAGTTTTGTGTTAGCAAAAACTTCAGAAGAGAAGGATTTTGGGGTAGTGATTTCTGACAGTCTCAAAATGGGTGAGCAGTGTGGTCGGGCGGTAGGAAAAGCAAGTAGGATGCTTGGCTGCATAGCTAGAGGTATAACAAGCAGGAAGAGGGAGATTGTGATCCCCTTATATAGAGCGCTGGTGAGACCACATTCGGAATACTGTGTTCAGTTCTGGAGGCCTCACCTACAAAAAAATATTGACAAAATTGAACGGGTCCAAAGATTGGCTACAAGAATGGTGGAAGGTCTTAAGCATAAAACGTATCAGGAAAGACTTAATGAACTCAATCTGTATAGTCTGGAGGACAGAAGGAAAAGGGGGGACATGATCGAAACATTTAAATATGTTAAAGGGTTAAATAAGGTTCAGGAGGGAAGTGTTTTTAATAGTAAAGTGAACACAAGAACAAGGGGACACAATCTGAAGTTAGTTGGGGGAAAGATCAAAGGCAACATGAGAAAATATTATTTTACTGAAAGAGTAGTAGATCCCTGGAACAAACTTCCAGCAGACGTGGTTGGTAAATCCACAGTAACTGAATTTAAACATGCCTGGGATAAACATATATCCATTGTAAGATAAAATACAGGAAATAGTATAAGGGCAGACTAGATGGACCAGGAGGTCTTTTTCTGCCGTCAGTCTTCTATGTTTCTAACCTGTGATATAAAACAATTTTGGGTATAAGAATTGGCATTGCTAGACAATAAGTGGCATTCCACATTGTTGTGCAGAGTCTTTGTTTTACTTCTGCATCCTGTGGTTTTCAGAAAAGTAATGCCTTCCAGAAAAACTGTGCATTCCAGCAGAGAGCCAAGAAATGCACAACTTAAAGAAGTAGAGGTATAATAAATAGAGTGGGAAGGCAAATGATACTGAGGACAGCAGCCAGGTTTTTCTTCATGCATTCGTGTCTCCTTTAGGATTTAACTCATCAGACGTTAACTCATCTAATGGCTTGAATTCAAACACTTGTCACGCTTAAAATTCTGACCCACTGAAGTCAATGCACCATTCAATTTTGTCGGCTTATACTATTATCCAACCCAATGTATTTAATGGTAACATTTTAGAAAAGCGAATCAACAATTGAAATTATCATAGAGCTTTTTATTTCTGATATGCTATGAAATGAGAATTTCCTGCTGAAACCGCAATCAAGCGACCTTATCAGCCAATCCTTTTCAATGACACAAATAAATAAAGTACAACCGAAAAACACATCCATTAATCACACAATTCTTGCCACTTAGGAAAGGGAGCCGGGAAGCAGTGGGATCTTTGAAATGTGCACAGGCAGCATTTTAAAATTAAATGATGAAGATCAAGAGAAATATTGGTTGTTTATCAAACAAAGATGACAATTGTTAATGAAAATCAGGGCAGAAGTAAAGGTGTCTGGGAAGTTTAACTGGCACAGATTCTACTTTAAAGCTGATTTAAAGTTGGAAGGGAAAGTACTTGAAAGAAAGGGAGGTAAATGCTGCTAACAAGGAAACGATGAAGAGTTGCAGAAATCTACTTATTTTCTAAAAGGAATAAAATATATAGGACTTCCTTTAAATGCATTATATAACTACCATAGTTTCCTCTGGGTCCATGAGCAAAGGGATTAACTAACAAATCCATCAAGCCAGGGGTGGGTTCTAACTTACCTTGCTGCCGGTTTGCTTCCTTCCATGCTGCATAGGCACACGTGCTTTGGAGTGCCGGGAAAAAAAAGGTGAAAACAAGATGGCAACACACACGCAGTGCCGGAAACTCAGCTTCTGTGCATGCTCAGAAGAAAAATAAATTTAAAAAATTCTAAAAAAATAAATATTTTTTTGAGGGACTGGCACTGACCGAACTGGTTCTGTGACATCGTCATGACATCACCAGTGGGTTGCTACTAGTTCAAGTGAACCAGTCTGAACCGGGAGAAACCCACCTCTGCATCTAGTTCAGTATTGGGTTCCTACTTGGATGGTGTGTGTGTGTGGGTGTGGGAAATGGCATCCTGGTAGCGAAAATTTATTTTATTTATTATTTATTAATTAGATTTGTATGCTGCCCCTCTCTGTAGACTCGGGGTGGCATACAAATCGAAATACATACATACATATGAAAATGGAGCTGCGGATGCAGCTCTGGGTGACCGATGGGTGGGTGCAAGGCGTCAGAGGAAAATTTGGCTTCTGCACATGCGCAGGAACAAAATTTCATGAGAGGACATGTAGGTGAATGAGATTTTGGCGATTTTTTGCAATTTTTTGCTTCCGTGCATGTGTGGAAGCAAAAAATAGCTGAAACCTCACATGTCTTGTTGCAAGATTTCCTTCCTGTGCATGCACAGAAGCCAATTCTCACTCCAATGCAAGCGTGTGCATGCCCACTGGTCACCTGGAGCTGCATGCGCATCAGCACTAGTAGCGGAGGTAAGTTGCAACCCCGCCTGATCTAGTGTCAGGCCCAAAGTATTGTGTGAAGTCAGAGGTTCTGGCCTGACACAGTTAGCAGTGATAAGGAAATGGGAGGTGTGTGTGTGAGAGAGATTGATACCAACACACATTCCTTTACGCAGGGTCCGAGGTCAACTGAATAAATGAAGAAAGTCAGTGATCCCTGCACCGGATTGGTCCACATGATTGCATTTGTGGGTGTGGGGATGTGAAATGAACTTTAACCTGGATGGGAACTAAAGGGAAATTCAGTGTTGGAATTTTTTGTCAGCGAACCAAATAGCATTTGAGAAATAAATCACATTCCACTCCTGTATTCTCACACAAGGTTTGATTTATTAACATGGCAATTTTGGATTCATGGCTTGTTCATTCCAACACTGAATTTCCCTTCAGTTCCCATCCAAGTTAAAGTTCATTTCACATCCCCACACCCACAAACGCAATCATGTGGACCAATCCGGTGCAGGAATTACTGGCTTCCTGTTTCCTTATCATTGCTAACTGTGTCAGGCCAAAACCTCTGACTTCACACAATACATTGGACCTGACATCTAGTTTCAGTATAGAATGGAAAGGAACTGCTATTTCTTAAATACCGTATGTATGTTTTCCTTCAAATAAGTTTTAACTCCTGCAAATTGACAGGGTTTTTTGGCATGTTTTATGGAAGTGGTTTGCCATTGTCTCTTTTTTGGGGCCAAGAGAAGAGTGACTGACTCAAAATCACCAAGCTGAACTAAGGCAGGACTAAAATTAATTGTTTCCCAGTTTCTACCCTGTTGCCTTAACTACTACACCAAACTAGCTCTCATTTCTTAAATATAGCCTCAAACAAAATATCCAATTTCTTGTTTCCTATTAGTCCACCCATTCATATTTCTTATTCAGATCTATTTCCAAGGGAGTAGAAAGTTTAAGGAAGCCCGTGAGTAGAGGCATAAAATGAAACAGGAATGCCATGACCTTTGCCTACGTTTCTTCAAACGAGCAAACTTAAAATGCAACAAGTGAATCAATTGCTCATCTGCTATGTTTCCATTTTGCTTTTTAGCATTTTTGTGAGTCCTTTGTTAGTTGTGAAATATTGTTAAGATTAATTTTAAATATTTTTGCTGTCCAGCAGTTGTCTTAGCAAAACCAAGCAAAGTTTTTAAACTCTGTGATTTTTGAACAAGTCTTTCTGGAAATAGGTGGACAAATATCTTCTTAAGGAGAAAATGGATAAACAGTTCACTGTAATCTTTTTGATGGAATGATTATTTGTGTTGACGGACTCTGATGTATATTTCCTTTTGATCAAATGTTTTGACAAGAAACTTGTGGTATTCCATTAAGTGCCACATCCTGTTCAGGATAGAAATGTAGAAATCTAATTCCTGATTACTAGCTATCTAACCTTTGTTGAATATATTTAGAAAGGGTTAGTTTTCTTAACATTTGGCAAGAATTTACCTTTTTATAATTTATTCTGAATTTGGTATTCTGAGTCAGCCTTTTTTTTATGGGACATCCTTTCTGAAATTTGCATACTGCTGTTGTACTCCTTCCAACAAATGTATGTAAGTGGAAGCTACAGCTTGTCAGAGGTAACATATGGTTGACCATCAGAAAGGTGGAATGAAGAAAAATCAATGCATTTGAAGTGCAAATGGTTGAGAATTAGACAGCCCAGAGAACAAATCAGTCAGTACTAGTGCAGCTAGACAACTCCATAAAAGCAGTAATGGGGAAGCTAAAATTTTGGACATATAACATGGAAGGAAGAGTTTTTCAAGTACTGTAGACTGATATTTGGAAAAGCCGACAACCACAAAAAAGAAGGCAGCAAAAGAGCAATTTGGTTGAGTGCTATCATTAACATCACAACATGATATTACAAGAAATCAAAACAGTTACTGACAGATACTTCTGGTGAAGTGTTGTCCATCGAAGTAGAAAAAGTCAGAATTGTCTGCACAACAAAACGTCAAATTTATCTCTCCCTTCAGTCATCTTTTCTAAAAGCAATGTATATCAAGTTCACCCAGGCTTCTCTTCTTATTTTCAGTCTCTTCCTTTGCTTACCTACTGGTTTGACCAAAACTTTAAAGTATATAGTATTCAAGGTGAAGTTTGATCAATGAAGAAGACTGTGCAACTATTATTTTCCTATGATTTGAAACACTATCCCCACTCCTTTATCTGGATATTTAATTACATTTTTCTAAATGACAAGGTATATTTTCACCTTCTTCCTTTAATATAAACATCCTGAATATTGTTTCTGAGTTGTACAACCAACCCAATTTTTATCTTGTGTAAATTTGATAAGAATGCTCTCTCTCTCACCCCATCATTTTCCATAATAATTTAAAACAAATCTTGAAAAGTCCTGCAAACTTTGTGGATTGTTACTAGATACTTCATTCAGTTTACCTGAAATCATATAATGAGCACTTTTGGAGTGAATGGGTTTCTTTTTTTTTGCCAGGTACAGTTCCATATAATTGTCATGCCATTCAGCATATTACTTGGCTAGCTTGTTAATCAGAATGTCAGGGGAATATCATTCAATATCAAGTTATATGTTAGAGAGCTTTTTCTTGTGATAAGAATAATTGGCAGTGGAACCAATTAGCTAGAGAAATAGAGGTGCTTCATCAATGATTGGCCAGAAAGTTTATTATCCAGAATTTTTGAAGTAATTCAACTTTCTACAACTTAGCAGCTACTGGATATGGTATGGAGGGGGAGTTGTTCTGAAGAAATGAAAATACCAAAAAGAATCCATACATATAGCAATATTTGAATATTTTCATTTGATATGTGAACTATTCCTAGAAATTTAATTGCTTGAAAAAGATGCTATATGACCTGCAGAGATACAGGTAGACATCAAAATAGTGTAATAGCAACAAAAGAATTTGTGATGGTCATTAAACTGTTGTACAGAATACTTGGATAGCATTGGTGCACACAGTACTGTATATTCATTCTCTGGATCTCTAGAAATAGTTCAGAGAAGAGCAACTAAGTTGATTAGGGGACTGGAGTCTAAAACATGAACAGTTGCAAGAGTTGGGTATATCTAGTTTAATGAAAAGAATGACTAAGGGTTACATGATAGCAGTGTTCCAGTTACCACAGCCCATTCTCTAAAAAAGTGTTTCCCAACCTTGGCAACTTGAAGATATCTGGACTTCGACTCCCAGAATTCCCCAGCCAGCATTTGCTGGCTGGGGAATTCTGGGAATTTGAAGTCCAAATATCTTCAAGTTGCCAAGGTTGGGAAACACTGCTCTAAAGCATCTGAAGATAAGACAAGAAGCAATGGATGAAAACTAATCAAGGAGAGAAGCAACCCAGAACTAAGCAGAAATTTTCTTTTAGAACAATTAATCAGGGGAACAACTTGCCTCCAGAATTTGTAAGTGCTCCAACACTGGAGGGGATGTGTTATGAATAGATTGCATGCTCATTTTTCTGAAATGGTATAGGGTTTCTTGCTTGGACTGGAAGACCTCCTTAGGACCCTTCCAACTCTGTTATTCTGTAGCAAATTACTTATGTGTGGATTCAGTGTATACCAGTGATGGTGAAAATTTTTGGTTTGCATGATAAAAGAGCAGGAGGCAGGGGGGGGTTGTGCACACCTGTGCCCACACCCATAATTCCATGCGCCCCCCTGGCATGAGATGGCACACTAATTTTTTCCTCTACCCAGGCTTCAGAGCCTTTCTAGGAGCCTGGGAAGGGCAAAAATGGCCGTCCCACTCAGCCTGGAGTCCCTCGGGAGGCAGAAAATGGCCCATTTACCAACTTCCTGTTAAACCGGAAGGTCTATTTTTTTGCTCTCCCCAAACTCCAGAGCTTTTCTAGGAAGCTGGGGAACACAAAAATGGCCTCTCCCCCCTAGAGGTCCACCAGAGGCTGTTTGCCGATTTCCGGTTGGACTGGAAGTTCCATTTGTTTTTTTGCTCTCCCCAGGCTTCAGAGCCTTTTTAGGAGCCTGGGAGAAAACGGCCTTCTCCACCCCTTCCAGAGGCCGGAAACAGCTTGTTTCCCAACTCTCAGTGGGCCCAGGAGGCCCTAAAATCACCTGGCCAGATCTGGCCAGATCACGCATGCACACTGGACCTGAGCTCACATGGCCACTGATATGGCTCTGTGTGCGACTTATGGCACACGTGGCAAAGATTCACCATCATGGTGAGCTCAGGTCCGGCATGCATGCATTTTCTGGCCAGCTGTTTTTCAGGCCTTCAAGGCCCATTGGGATTCATATGCTTTGAAAGAGACTAAAATGCACTACAGTGGTACCTCTACCTACAAACGCCTCTACTTACGAACTTTTCTAGATAATAACTGGGTGTTCAAGATTTTTTTGCCTCTTTTCAAGAACCATTTTCCATTTACAAATCTGAGCCTCTGAAACCGTAACCGGAAAAGGCAGGGAGAAGCCTCTGTGGGGCCTCTCTAGGAATCTCCTGGGAGGAAACGGCTGGAAAAGGCAGGGAGAAGCCTCCACGGGGCCTCACTAGGAACCTCCTGGGAGGAAACAGGGCCAGGAAAGGCATGGAGAAGCCTCCATGGGGCCTCTCTAGGGATCTCCTGGGAGGAAATAGAGCCTCCACACACGCACATACCTGTAGTTTCCCCAATTGCATGCATTATTTGCTTTTAAATTGATTCCTATGGGAAAAATTGCTTCTTCTTATATTTCTACTTAAGAACCTGGTCACAGAATGAATTAAGTTCATAAGTAGAGGTATCACTGTATTACTACTGACAACTTCTTTTTATCTAGTAAAAAACCTCATTATAGGAATGAGAAGATTGGTTGGACAGAATAAGGTAACATGCATAAAGTACATTGTTTTTTTCAAATATAATTCTAATAAATATAGTGCATTGTTGTTAATGAATTATTTAAACAAAATAATTTTCTACTTTTGTCATAGCCATAGCAGCAACTAATTGACATTGGCTCTCAGGAAAGCCAAATCTCAGATATGGTTAGCATTGGGATAAGAGCTCACTGGAAAAATCTCACAGTTAATGGCTAAAATAAGAGCTTAAAAGCACCCCCAACCCCCCCCCAACCCCATTCCAAAGTACTTATGCAGTGTTTGGCAACTTTGGCAACTTTAAAGATGTGTTGACTTCCACTCCCATAATACTCTAGCCACCACACTGGCTAGAGAATTCTGGGAGTTGAAGTCCATACATCATAAAATTGCTAAGGATGAGAAACTTAACAGTTACAAATTGCTCCTCCAAAATCTAGATGGAAAATTCCATGAAATCACGGGGAGACATGCTCAGTTTAATTTGCTTTTGTTAAATCTGGTTTAGAAAAAAAGATTATTTGATATATTGGCTCTAAGGCGATGTTTGCTCTCAAGAAAAATAATTACCTTAAAAACAAAGCATTATTTTATGCCAGTCAACAAAGAACTGGAGATATTAACATTCTGATCCTTAATCTGTTTCCTGAGAGTAAATTCGATTGATTTTACTATAATGAATGTTATCCAGGATAAAAGAAACTACTTAGTGCCTTTTATGTCCCATTGGTCTCCGTGGGGGAGAATTCAACATTTAATTAATGTATTCAAGTAAGCAATGATAACTTCTTTATGTCTTAGCATTATGAAATATTAATGTATTAACCTATAACGGGACCATCTATTTCAGCATTATGAAATACGTTTAATAGAAGCCTACACATGTTTACTTCAAAACAAAACCTACTATATTGAATCTTGTTAATGAGCACAGGCTGCAACTTTATTGTGAAAATCTAGGCATATTATTTAACAGATTGGAATTAAATTTAATCTTAATGTCATTGGTTTCAATCAGATTATTTGGCTAAAAAAGACTTTTGTGGAGGCATGGCAAAGTAAAGACAGCAAAAATGGAGCCAATGTCTAGGACAAAGACCAGGGAATGGTACATAGATCTGTTTCTTAAAACGTCCCAGTATAAATAGAAGATAGGTGATTGTCCACATGTTCTATGTATGGTTGGTACTCACGAGGACATGGTAGGATAGTGTTGTTGCTTTAAAAAAAAAATAAGTTTGAACCAGTGGTGAAATCCAATTTTTTATATTACTGGTTCTGTGGGCATCGCTTGGTGGGCATGGTGTGGCTTGGTGGGCATGGCAAAATCTCCATTCCCACTCTCTTTGGGGCCAGCCAGAGATAATATTTGCCAGTTCTTTGAACTACTCAAAATTTCCTCTACCGGTTCTCTGAACTACTCAAAATTTCCGATATTGGCTCTCCAGAACTTGTCAGACTCTGCTGGACTCTGGGGACAATACATGTTGCTCACAACTGTGGCAGAGACTTTTAAAGAACACTAAGTTTGCAAACTACTTTCTAATCACTTTTGGAAATTGCCTATTAATTATCTTAAACTTAATTATCTTAAACTTATTAAAAACCTTTCGACAAGCAACTTTGAACAGTTTTTATCAGGTGAGTTTATCTTCAATTTGAGAAAAAGAAAAATTATAAGCAAGAGGACTTTTGATCTAAGAAAGTTATAAATGGATGGAGGTTCCAGATAAATTTTAAATATTGATTAAATTTTAAATATTGGTTTATTTTTTACTATATCACTATGGAATTAATTATAAATTTTATTTATTTATTGGATTTATATGCTGCCCCTCTCCGAGGACTCCAGGTGGCTTACAACATATTATAAAATTATATCCTTTATAAATTTCTTGTAGGAAACAGATTATTATTTATTATTGCAAGGCATTTTTATTATTAATAAAATTATTTTATTATTATTTATTATTGCAATGCAATTTTATTATTTTAGAAACTAGAGGGCATTAAAGTTGCTAATCAGAGGTGAAAAAAATTAGATGCTTTTATTTACATTTACAAATGATGAAAATTGCTATAACGCTAGAAATAGTAAAGGAGATTTTCGAAGAATGCAGCCAGAAATTATTAGCCATAATATCATCAGGATTAGTAATGATGTCTACATCTATGGATAGAATATATCCAAAAGATTATTGAAGAAATGACAAAAATTAAACACATTTTTATGAGAAGACAGACCTGTATCAAAAGTTGATTTACAAATGACAAAACAGAGAATGACTGGATGCTTTAGTGAATTCACAAAAAGAACCTGAATGGTGTTCCAAAACAGAGACCTAGATTATTTATTTTCTTTTTGGATTTATGAAAACGGCTCAATAAAGCTTTGAAGAAATTTGCAAAGAAGAATTGAAGAGAAATCAATTGTACAACAATATTTGAATTAACTACAGATTGATGCCATTAAAAATAAAACTTGATTTATTTCATAAAAATATAAAATATAAAGTTGATTTATTTCATCAAGGTCAATATAAGATATATTATTATAAAGCTGGCAACACCAGTTCAGACTTGTTTGGAAAAGCTGGTTGTTAATTTTCTGCGCAATTCCGTGAACTGGCTGATTGCATCATTAGATGGCCTTGCCCCACCTTACCCTGCCCAGCCCCTACCAGCCCCTCTTTATTTTGCCTTGGCCGCGTGCCTAGAGTCACACTCATGGGCCAGCTGTACTCTGATTGCTTTCTGGTTCCTTGCCCAGGAGGTGTTTTCTTGTTGCTGTTTGGACTGAAAAGTTGTTGTACTATGGATTTGTCTGTAGATAAGATGCAGAGAAATTTGTTTGTATCCTTATACTGTAGGGGTGGTTTATATCTGTGATGAATTTTGGAAGTTACTTTTTTATATATTTCTTTTCTCTCTGTTATATTCTCATTTTCTCCTTTTTTCCCCTTGCATTTTTTATTTTTTCTTTCTCTTCTCTTGTAAGTTTTTAGTATTATACTCAAACTTTTTAAAATCAAGTTTATATATCAAAAAGTGTATTTTGACTAAACATGGGCCCAACACTGCATGTACTTTGAGGGTTACTTTCAATTAATGTCCTCTGTGGCTGCAATTCTATAATCACTTATGCTCCATTGAATTGAATTTAAAGGGCTTTTATACAATTGATATGTCACTGTTACAGTATTGGGGAGCAATCCTGATTCCCAATATTTATTTATTTATGTATTTATGCATGTATGTATGTATGTATTTGTTTGTTTGTTTGTTTTGTCATATACATATTGGTGGTATACAAAGATATAACAATGTTTTATACATGATACCAGTAAGAGAAAAACATTAGGACAAGGAACGGAAGGCATGCTGGTGCACTTATGCAAGCCTCTTACTGACCTCTTAGGAATCGGGAGAGGTCAACAGTGGATAGTCTAAGGGAAACGTTTTGGGGGTTAGGTGATGATATTGCAAAGTAAGGTATTTAGTTCCATGCATTAACTACTCGGTTACTAAAGTCGTACTTCTTGCAGTTGAGTTTAGAGCGGTTTACTTTAAGTTTGTATCTGTTGTATGTTCGTGTGTTGTTATAGTTGAAGCTGACGTAGTCATTGACAGGAAGGACGCTGTAGAAGATGATTTTATGGGCTATGCTTAGGTCGTGTTTAAGGCAACGTAGTTCTAAGCTTTCTAAACCTAAGATTGTAAGTCTAGTTGCGTTGGGTATACTGTTGTGAGTAGAGAAGTGGAGGGCTCTTCTAGTAAAGTATCTCTGGACATTTTCTAGAGTGTTTATATCAGAAATGCAGTGTGGTTTCCAGATAGATGAGCTGTATTCCAGGATTGGTCTGGCAAAAGTTTTGCATGCTCTGGTTAGTAGTGTGAGATTACCAGAGCAGAAGCTATGTAGGATTAGGTTAACAACTCTTGAAGCCTTTTTGTGCTCTCCACCAACAACATTTTACTTCTGCCTGGAGAAAGTAAGCTGTTGAGGTTTTGTGACTGAGGTTCTCTTTTCAAAATCACTGGCAGAGAAGATGGAATAGCTAGAGAAGTGACATTGCAGACAAACATTCTCCTGGATAAAGTCATACATACAGTATGTCAGCATCCCACCCCCCGCCAATTCCCATCTTTGAGTCAGAAGCTAGATGGTTAATGTCAAATCATCCAACCAGTTGGAGTTAGTTCAACTGATCCTCAGCCATGGCCAGACTGTCTTTAAAGCTTGGAAGAACAGTTTTAGATTCTACATGCCACTAATAAATCAACCAGATTACACCGTTGGGTTAGTATTTTTACCTTTCTTCTAACAACCATATATTAAATAGTTTCATACATTTTTGACAATGGAGATTATTTTGTTTGAGTAAGAGTAAAAACACTATTTCCTTTAATATCTGTTTTGGATTGGATAATTAATTTTGAATCCAGCAATATAGTTTTTAAAGAAAAAAACATGCTTTGTAAAAGTGTTATTCAGGCAAAAGAATTTAGTGTACTGCCATAAATCATTTTTATTGTAATAATAAAATGGTGCTACTGCTGTGAGATTTCCTTCAAATATTTATTTCTAAAGTCGGTTAGCAGTTTCTTAGTCATATAACATTTCTCTCTGTCATCTTTTAAAGGACTATTGAAATCTATGATTTTGAGAGTCTCAATGTTTATGAGGGAATGTGCATGGTTTCTCATTTAGATTTGTTAACTGTTACCATCATGACTTTTAAGCTAATTGATTAAAGATAATGATTATAAATCCCGGTAGGGAATCACCCAATCTATGAGAAGAGGTATAATTTTGGGTTTTTACTGCAAGAATATACTATTCAATAGCAGTAGTAATAGCATTTAGACTTCTCCACCACCTCATCACCTCTCTAAGCAGTTTACAGTCAGCCTACTGCGGTGGAAATGTGGGTCCTCATTTTACTGACTTTAGAATGATGGATGGCTGAGTCAACCTTGACCCAGTCAGGATCAAACTCCTGGCAGTGGGCAAGAGTTAGCTACAGTACTTCATTATAACCATTGTGCCCCATGACTATTCAACCAGTGTGACCAGTCTTACTATGTCAATATCCTAGAAAATATCCCAGAAAAAATATCTTTATGGTGCCCCTTACAGGAGAATTACCTTATAGAATTTTAAGTTTGTAAAAATAAAAGACTGAGTTTCCTTTAACTTTTGGTTTCTATCTTGGATTTATATAGATATTTGGGGCCCAGATATAATCTTTAGTTTTATGAACAATTTATATTATATCTGCCTTTCAGCTAATCTTTAAAGAATAAATAAATAAAAAATAGACATGACTCAGCCATAAAGAAATTTTCTTGGGGTGTCCTCAGAAATGATCTGCAAGGGGGCAGGCATAACATTGCAATTGAAGCTATGTGCATGTGACAAAAGAGACAGGGCTTGAATTATGACAGTGTTCAGCCATCTTCCAGAATTTGATTCCCCCTATGGACACCACTGGAAATGGCAAGTATCACAATAATTGAGATACAAGAAGTACAAGCAAGGGTGGTTGGGAATGTATGTTTCTCAAAATTTCGGGAATATACTAATAGCAGTATTTGAATAATCAGACTGTCTTTCCTGAACTTCATCTTGTTGGATTTGGAGAAATTGCAAATGAAATAGTTTTTGTGTGTGCATGTCAAACACATTTATCAGATTTTTACAGTTATTACTTAATCTTTTGTTCATCATTCCCCTCAATATGTGAAAGACTCCACCCCCGGAATCTCTTTGTGGGAGGGATTCTCCAGCTCCTTCAAAGGGAGGTCTCCACGTAAAAATAAACATTGTTATTTTTACGTGAAAGGAACCGTAGCGACGGCCGAATTTTGCGTAAAGTTCATCCAAACTTGCCGAATCCGAACAACGTTGGGTTCGCCCATCACTAGTTTCCAGTTCTTGGTAACAGGTACCATGGTACCATGGTAATTAGCTCTCCCAGTTCATGAATATCTTGACACTACTCTATTCTTCCTAAGGTCTCAGGATTTTGGAGGACAAAAATGTCTGAGGTATTTAGCTTGCCTGTTATCTCCAAATGAATTAACTGTCAAAAATATCTGCAAGGATCAAAATTGGCAAGGTTGCAGTTGAAGTAGCCAAGTTTTGATATTTTTATATGTTCATCAATGTTATACACAGTTACAAAGAATCAAATACCATATTCACCCTTTTTTGTCCTGAGCCCTTTCTTCAGGTAGTACACACTATGAGGAAGAAGCAAAGATATTTACAATGTATGTGCAAAAAAGGCAAGTTGGCTGCAATAATGGTGAAATTGAAGCTCTCTCTGTGCCTTATGTTGCAGACCTAAAAAGATATGATGCTTCAACCAGGCCACTGTGATCACTAGCTCAACATTTTTGGTCCTAGCCTGTGGGTGCTCCTGGAAAAAAAGCAGCTTATTTTTTTTAATTATTTTTTGTAAACAAAATTAAAGTAATTGAACATTTTGAAATTACTGAGAGGTAAAGGCATACTCCAGAATAGGGCAGCATAGAAATCTAATTAACAACAACAACAACAGCAACAACAACAACAATACTCATTTAAGAGATATAAATCTAGACATGGCATTGGCATAATCATAGAATTGTGTCATTCAAAATCCTATTCAGTAGGAATTACTGTGAATACCAACATATAAAATATTGTTGTTTCAGTCAGATAAAATGCAATAGTCTATTAAACATAGAACTTCAGTGACGGAAAGATGAACATTGTATGCAACAAATAAGAAACACTGAAATTGTTTAATTCTTAACATGGCCTCATTTTTAAAATAACGGAGTGTGTAGCCTTCTGTCAAATATGCAGCATACCACAATTGACCTCATTCAGCCAGAAAAATATCAACTATAATTGTAGTCTATTTCCCCATTTAAGCCTTTATTAAATAACATTCTGTTTCTTTACAGCTAAGCAATTTGAAACAAGTGAGCTTTGTAGACGTATCAACAAACAAATTCTTTTCAATCCCAATATGTGTACTCCGGATGTCAAATCTGCAGTGGCTTGATATAAGTAACAACGGTCTCAGAGATCTCCCACAAGACATAGACAGGTAGATTTTTATATGGTTTCTGCAGTGACAGTTGGTTTTAGCAAATAAAGCATTGCCTGGCTATTTTGTCAACATTTGTAAGTGATTGGAAAACTGTCAAGCTCATTTATGCTAGAGTCACGAAGCTCTGAGTTTACAATGCTGTTGAAGACAGGGCTTCCTTTTCTCCTCTTACAAAGCAATCTGAAACTGATCCACAATAATCTTCACTTCTCCCATCCTCAATTGCCAAGAATATACCCAGATAATATCACAAACCAATCAGAATTGTTCCTCAATATCCCTGTGAGATTCTGCACTGAAATCCTAGCAATTTTTCAATCAAATGTGTTTCCCAGTACAGACGACCCAGGCTGTACGTTGCTAGGATTGTTTGATGTGGAAGGACAAAGATAACTTTTAGCCAATGTATAAAGAGATGTTCAAAGATTAGGATGGTATTTCCCTAACAGTGTGGAAAGTAAACCGAGCTTTGGGGTCCATGAGAAGGGCCTTCTCTTTGGTTGCACCAGCCCTCTGGAATATCTTGTCCTCCCCACCCAATGTAAGGACAGGGCGCAGCCTTTTGTAAGAGGCTGGAGTTTGGAGCTAGTTTGGAGCCCAAATGGGGAAGCACCAGAGTGGAGGTGTAACAACAGATCCCATCTCCTCCCATCATGCCCCAGCCATTCCCATCTGTAATTGGATTATGGCATTGCTCATCCTAAATTAATTATTGCTTTTATACATATACATATACGTGTATATTTTTTATGATTGTAAACTGCTTAGAGTTAATCTGTGGTTAAATGGACAGCCAATACATTTTATAACCAATAAAGAAGAATATTTGCAGCTCAGGGTTGAAATGAGGGATTACTGGTGTCATTCATACCTCTGCACCAGCACTTAGCCAGATGAGCATAGATTAACTCCAAGATTAATATCAGACCCAACAATCAAGTAAACAATACCCCAATCAAGGGACTGACAGCAAGCCAGCAGTAAGTAGACCAACTAAACTACTTCCAAGACCACTCCTAGCAACACTGATCTGGCAAGCCATTAGAATATAGACAGAGAGCGAACTACATCCTTGCCTGCACTGATGCTGCTATCTACTTTGGATAATGAAATATTTGCAAGAAAACCATCAAGCACAGAGAGTATCAAGGACCCTTTGGAAATAAATAAATAAATAAATAAATAGATAGATAGATAGATAGATAGATAGATAGATAGACAGACAGACAAACAAACAAACAAACAACAATAAACAAGCAAACAAACAAATAAAGAAAGAAAGAAGAAAGGAAGGAAAGTGGGAGGGAGGAAAGAAAGAAAAAGAAAGAAAGGGAAAAAGGAAGGAAGGAAGAAAGAGAAAGAAAGAAGGAAAGAAAGAAGGAAAGAAAGAAAGAAAAAAGAAAGAAGAAAGAAAGAAAGAAAGAATAGGTTGAAGCAATCCAGCTGATTGGTAGATGGTGACAGTTTTCAGCTCAGATATGTTAGGCTTATTTTCCATTGTCTTAGAGGTTTACCTAGAAGGTCAGGGGAAGATAGAGAGAGAGAGAAAGAGAGAGAGGGAAGGAGGGGGAGAGAGAGAGAGAATAACGTTGTCTTGAGGTTTGGAACAGCATGAGTCCCTGAAAAACAGAGTACACAAAATTGGTAGATCTATATTTATCAACAGAAAATACCAACTTTACAACAGTTTCCAATAAACTAAGGCAAACTTAGAAGTAACTTGTCTGAGCTTCTAAAGCAGATGCTGTAAGATCAATCAGGTCTGAACGAAAATGAGGTAGAAGTGTGCTTACTCAGATACAGTAGAATTCTGCAATTTACTCACAACTCAAGTTATGTTTTTTATAGTTTAAAGTACAGATATCAATCAAAGGAGAATGTTGATAACATTATATGCCCACAGGATTCAGAAGTCAGTTCTCTCCAACTAATAATTTCAGATTTAAAGCAATCGTACTGGGTTTATGCATACACATGCTTTCCTGCCTCACCCAGCAGCATCTAAGCATCCTTTTAAACTAAAAAATTCAAGCAAATTTCTTTTGATAAATGTAAGAAAACAGCATACGTTTGACTTGTTTCTCACAATCCCACCTTTGCAACCCAGAAAGAAATGAGTAGGTAAGCTGACATTCATAAGTTTTTAATTAACTGCTCCATTCATTCCATTTTAATTTCATATTCATTACAGAATATTGTCCAAAACAAAAGGCAGTGAAAGTATGTGTGATTTATTGTTTGTACATCCTGGGTTTCATGTAGCATATTCTCCTATGTGCCATATAAATAGTTATGTATAAGTTATGCATAAATTGGAAACTCTGCAGAGATAATGGATTGAGAGGCCACAAAATGGTGTTCATTGTTTCTGCCTTTCAAAAAATTATATATCAACAATCTTTCTGCTCCCACCAATGTGAAATCAAACAGCTGTTCTGCCTTTTAGCCTAGGATAGAAGAGAACATCAAACAAATAACACTTTTAACACCCTGCACTTATTTTGTTAGTTTTGCACATTCCTCTTACTTTGTGAGCTTGGTTAAAAATATATCAATTATTAATATACAGTTTGTTATATTACAGGTATTAAATAATATGATTATAAACACACACACACACACACACATATGCATAAACATTTACGATTCTATAATGCACATTTAATTTTGCCATTTTATTAATTTTCTAAGGCTAGAGAAGTTACAAACTCTTCTTCTGCAGAAGAACAAGCTGACCTACCTTCCACAAGCCTTGGTCAACTTGCCAAAACTCAGTTTATTGGTTGTCAGTAGTGAAGATTTGGTTCAGATGCCCACAGCCATCTGTGACTCTTCCACCGGCTTAAAGTAAGTCAATTACATTCAAACACATTTTCTTCCTTTGCATTTTGTCTTGCTATTTGTTGGATTCTGAAATGGGTGGATCTTAAATAAAAGACATTATGTATCATGATTCTACAAAGTTGCGATGTACCAACAGTGCATTAATAGGAGCAAATACAGTAGTTTAATTAGTTAATGCCACACATCTTAAACATATTAGAATAAATACATGGCCTGTAATGGCTTGTGGATCCCTCCAGTTAGTGTCTTTGTGAAGTGAATTTAGTTTCAGAAAACAATTATCCTGTAACCTGCAACTCCTACACTGCAAAAACATATAGGCTATACATCTTGATCAGGGCAAATCGATAGATGCAATTTACATAGACTTCTGTAAAGCCTTCAACTCAATTGTATACAACAAACAACTTATGAAAGTGAAATCCTATGGCATATCTGGACCCCTACATGACTGGACAACTCCATTCCTATCAAACAGGCAACAAGTGGTCAAAATAGGGAGTGCCCTATGTAATCTTGTTTATGTTAACAGCGGTGTACCCCAAGGCAGCATACTAGGACCAACACTCTTCATACTCTATATAAATGACCTTTGCTATCATATTACAAGCAACTGCGTGCTCTTCGCCGATTATGTAAAACTCTTCAACACCATAGATAACACTGCTACCCTCCAAAAAGACCTTGACTTTGTGTCAGAATGGTCAAATATCTAGCAACTTCAAATCTCAATCAATAAATGCTCTGTCCTACACATTGGGAAAAGAATCAGAACACCAAATACAAGCTGAATAGACAAGACCTTGCAGACAACTCTCACTCTGTAAAAGACCTTGGAGTACTCATATTAAATGACCTAAGTGCCAAAGCCCACTGCAACAACATCACCAAAAAGGCTTCAAGAGTTGTTAACCTAATCTTACATAGCTTCTTCTCCAGTAATATCACATTACTAACCAGGACATAAAATACTTTCGCCAGACCAATCCTTGAATACAGTTCATCTGTCTGAAGGCCACAACGCATTTCAGACATAAATACATAAGAAAGTATCCAGAAATGCTTTACGAGAAGAGCCCTCCACTCCTCTATTCGCAACAGAATATCCTATGCAACCAGACTTGAAATCCTAGGTTTAGAAAGCTTAGAACTACATTGCCTTCGACACGACCTAATCATAGCTTATAAAAATCATCTCCTACAACATCCTTCTTGTCAACAACTACTTCAGCTTCAACCACAACAATACATGAGCACACAACAGATACAAACACAAAATAAACTACTCCAATACGACCAGCAACCAAGTAGTTAATGCCTGGAACTCACTAGTAGTCACTACCTGACTGAAGTTTTGTCACCAAATCCCCAAAACGTTTCCCTTAGACTATCCACTGTTGACCTCACTCAATTCCTAAGAAGTCAGTAAGGGGCGTGCATAAGTACACCAGCATGCCTGCAGTCCCTGTCTTAATGTCTCTCCCCTTTTAGTACCCATCTCCTGTATATAAACCGTGTTATGTCTATGTATACTACCAATACATACTTGACAAAATAAATAAATAGGCAGTACAATATCAGATTTAGCAGCTATGTCATAATCAGAAAGGAGGTTGGCTAAGATAAACATTTAAGAGCAATTATTTGCATTTATGGTTTAGAGTGCAATTATGTGTCATCAATGCATAAAGTAAAATCTGTGTAAGCCTGGTACATTGCATAAGATTTTTTTCCAAAATCACGCACCCAATCCTACTAGCATATGGCCAAAGGCCTCTACCTCTGAAAACAGTCCTGTTCTCAGAGGCTAGTCAAAAATCATTAGGAATAAATATTCCACAAAACAAAATAAGGAGGATCAGAGCTCTTTGTTAACAATACACAAATGAGATTCTGGACATTACATTGCCCCATATCTCCTGCTATAAGTTGGCAATAGTGTGTGTGTGTTTGTTTTTTAAAAAAGCCATACAAAAGTCGGCAGTTTGGCAGTTCAGATCTCTAGCGCCACAAACGGATTGAGCTCATGTTAATTGCCTCAGCACCTGCCAACCTAACAATTCAAAAGCATGTAAAAAATGCAAGTAGAAAAATGGTGGGAAGGTAACAGTGTTCCATGTACATTCAGCATTTAGTCATGCCAGCCACCTTTTTATTTTATTTATTTTATTTATTCATCTTATTTATTTATTTTGTCAAACAATTATAGGGTGGTAAATTGTACAAATAAAACATTAGATAAGTAATGATAAAAAGTAACAAAAGAAGGCAATAGGGCAGGGACGGTAGGCACAGTGGTGCGCTTATGCACGCCCCTTACAGACCTCTTAGAAAGGGGGAGAGGTCAATTGTAGATAGTCTAAGGCTAAAGGTTTTGGGGTTAGAAATAGAAACCACAGAATCAGGTAGTGCATTCCAGGATTGATTACTCTGTTGCTGAAGTCGTATTTTTTGCAGTCAAGTTTGGAGCGGTTGACATTTAGTTTAAATTGATTTCATGCTTGTGTGTTGTTGCGATTGAAGGTGAAGTAGTCGTTAACAGGTAGGACATTTTGGTATATGATTTTATGAACTATAATTAAGTGGGAACGGAGACGACGGAGTTGTAAGTTGTCTAAACCAGGAATTTCAAGTCTGGCGGATTAAGGTATTTTGTTGTGAGAAGAGGAGTGAAGGACTCTTCTTGTGAAATATTTCTGGACTCTCTCAATTGTGTTGATGTCAGATATGCAATGTGGGTTCCATATAGGTGACCTATATTGTAGGATTGGTCTGACAAATGTTTTGTAAGCTCTTGTTAGCAGTTCAAAATTACCAAAGAAGAAGCTGCAAAGGATTAGGTTAACAACTCTTAAAGCCTTTTTGGCAATGTTGTTGCCGTTCGCTCTAGGACTTACGTCATTGGATATGAGTACTCCAAGGTCTTTGACAGATTGAGGGTTATCAATAAGTTCAATTCCTCCAAGTTTATATTTAGTATTCTGATTCTTTTTACCAATGTGTAAGACAGAGCATTTAGTGGTGGAGATTTGAAGTTGCCAGATTTTGGACCATTCTGCTACGTGGTCAAGGTCTTTTTGAAGGGTAGCATGGAATGGTCATCAAGCAGTGCTGGCTTAGAAATGGAGATGAGCAACCCCCTAGAGTTAGGACCCCTAGAGTTGGGAACAACTAGCATGTACAGTATGTGCAAGGAGAAACCTTTACATTTGCCTATGCTTGCTTCTAGAAAAGACACTTCTTAATTAATATTTCTAATAGATAATGAGTGTTAGGAACACTGAACATTGTAGCAAAGTTTTGTTCATGGACAAAATTGGCTTTGCTCTGCAATGAAGTAGGAAGAGGAGGAAATTTATAGGGCTACAAATCATGTGGGTATAGCAAGTAGCAATCTGCTCGCGATAAGAAGCATTAATATAACCTTTTCATGGTAATATGTCATCCCCTTGCAGATTTATAAGCCTGAAGGATAACCCTCTTGAAACAACCTCATTTCAGGAGATTCAAGAAATAACAGAAAGTGATCGCGATCGTGAACTGTTTGAAAAAGAATTTATGAAAGCCTACATTATGGATATACAAGAGAGAGGTATGTATGTATCTAAATGAAACTCCAAGCTAATTTTCTTTTCATTCTAACTGATTTTCTGGACACATTTTGGAAAATATTGAATCGTATATGCCTGTTTGTTCCATGTAAAGCATTTCACGCGGAATCTGGAATTTGATAGAGACAGCTAAGCATTATGGGGAGGGAGAGTACATACCCTCAATCCAACTGTCTGCTAAATTGAGGAATCTGTCAGCTACAGCACTATAGACATTTCACCCTTTACTAAAAGTGAAAAAATAAAATAATTGTATTGAAAGTCAGCGTAGCAATGTCAGTGTTTCTATTTTTAAAAAGAGAGCTAGTCTCTAACTGTTACGATAGAAAAGCGCACACAGCATCTCAGAAAAGAAGGTGAGGGCAATTTTAAAAGGTTTCTCTTTCCTCTCCAGCATCTAGCATGCTCCTTTATAGTAAAGCAAATATTATCTTCTTGCTTAAGTCCTGGCAGACCATTTTATTTCCATATCTGCCGACAATTACAGAATGAATATTAAAGCAACTTCACAGAGGTGATGGTTTTCCAATTTTACTTTTGCCCTTCTCTGTCCCTTGTCTTTTTTTAAACCATGTAATCAAAAATAAAAAATTGCTCTTTACTTTTCCTTTATGCCTTTAATAGCAGAATGACACAAAGAAAGTTAAAAAGGTTAAGATTTTTCCATTCATGTAAAATTTATCTAGAAAGCACTCTATATGTGTCAGGTTTCTTTTAAAATCAGAAGTGCAGATCCAACAAAACTGAAATATACTGTAGAATAGAATAGAATAGCATAGAATAGCATAGAATAGTATAGTATAGAATAGAATAGAATAGAATAGAATAGAATGGAATAGAATAGAATTTTATTGGCCAGGTGTGATTGGACACTCAAGGAATCTTAATGCATATGCTCACAGAAAAGATAGGTTCGTCAAGAACCATAAGGTACAAAAATTAATGATAATTCTGATACAAATAAGCAATCCAATCATATTAGGAACCAGTCAATATAAAATGTAAGGATCCAAGCAACAAAATTATAGTCATACAGTCATTAATGGGAGGAGATGGGTGATGGGAACAATGACAAGATTATAGTGCAGACTTAGTAAATAGTTTGATAGTGTTGAGGGAATTATTTGTTTAGCAGAGTGATGACATTCAGGAAAAAACTGTTCTTTTGTCTGGTTGTTCCGATGAGCAGTACTCGGTAGTATCGTTTTAAGGGTAGGAATAGAAACAGTTTATGTCCAGGATATGAGGGGTCTGTAAATATTTTCACAGCCCTCTTTTTGATTCTTACAGTATACAGATCCTCAATGGAATGCAGGTCGGTTTTTGTGCAGTTCTGATTATCCTCTGAAGTCTGTGTCTGTCTTGTTGGGTTGCAGCACCAAACCAGACAGTTATAGAGGTGCAGATGACAGACTCAATAATTCCTCTATAGAACTGTATCAGCAGCTCCTTGGGCTGTTTGAGCTTTCTGAGTTGGTGCAGAAAGAACATTCTTTGTTGTGCTTTTTTTATGATGTTTTTGATGTTAGGTGTCCATTTTAGATCTTGTGATATGGTAGAACCTAGACATTTGAAAGTCTCTACTGTTGATACTGTGTTGTCTAGTATTGTAAGAGGTGGAAGTATGGGAGGGATTCTCCTAAAGTCTACCACCATTTCTACAGTTTTGAGTGTGTTCAGTTCCAGATTGTTTCGGTTGCACCACAAGGCTAGTTGTTCAAATGAACCATTGATACATGGTAAGTGATGAAGATAGAAAACTAATACTCAATCAACTCCTGACATTTAAGATTAGGTCTCCTTGGAGCCAGGCCCAAAAAGTAATGTCAGGGATAGATTCATAGGGGTTCTGCAATGAAAGCATCAGTTAAATCTTTTCTTTTCGACTTGTTTATAGAAAATGCATGGGAAAATTCCATTGCCAATGAAAATAAACTTTGGTTGAGTTGCCAGTCAAACTTTCTAAAATGTTATCTAAGGAAATGAACTGTTGTAGCTTTTTGTTTGGACTAGTTTATGGACCATCACAGACTTGTGTTCATCCAGAAGAAGCAAGTTTCTTCCAGTAGTAGAACAGATTTTTCCCCATTTACCATAGTTGTTTTTGCATCATCCTAACTTCCTTTAATCTGTTAATTTTTGCATCAGGATAATTGTTTGATATAGACATAAATCTATATTTGTTTTGTTTTGTCAGAAGTTGCCTAGACCACAAATGTTAAGATATTTGTTTTTATTCCCGTTTAGTCAAACTGTGCCATAAGTGCTTACCAATCATTGTCATTTTTAGAGCAAATAGATTATTTGCACAACATGAAACTAAATATTTACTCCAGCTGGGAGCCATTAAAGGAAGGAGCTGACAAATGGATTACAAAGTGATGGTATGAGGCAGAATGTTTTTGGATAATGATCAGGAAGGTTATGTGTATAGTTGTCAGTATCAGGCCACAAGCTATCAGGTATAACAACCATGTTACAGACTTTATTGTTGCTGTTGAAGGAAACTAATATAAGTACAGAAACCTAAAAGGATATAAACAGAAATGGGGAATGTTCCTTCAAACCATTATCAAGGTATGACATGCTATCATAAAATAAAAAAATGAGTAAGGTCTTAAATTGCCTTAGTGACTGACAGTCACCTGTTTTAGTTTGCTTTATGCTGTAATAAGGTTGTCTTGATTTTAGTGAACTTGTTAAGTGATCAGAGATACTATGGACAGTAATTTTTGGTTCAGTGTGTGTTAAAAACATTCATTTTACCACTGTTCTGCCCCAGCTACAAACCACAAAGAACACAGCACACACAAATTCTGTCCAAACCTTCATTTACTAAATTAAAGACTACCAATGAGCTTTCTTAGTAGTCAGCAAACACAAATACAGTATAAAACAGTCTTTGCTGAACAATGGCTGTTATTCAACTTCATTAACAGACAGCATGAGTCCATGAAATAATAAATCATGGCACTGGACCAGATTATCTCAAGGACTGCCTTCTGCTGCACGAATCCCAGCGACCAGTTAGGTCCCACAGAGTGGGTCTTCTCCAGGTCCCGTCAACTAAACAATGCCGCTTGGCGGGATCCAGGGGAAGAGCCTTTTCTGTGGCGGCCCCGGCCCTCTGGAACCAACTTCCCCCAGAGATTAGAATTGCCCCCACCCTCCTTGCCTTTCGTAAGCTACTTAAAACCCACCTCTGCCGCCAGGCATGGGGGAATTGAGATTCCCTTTCCCCCTAGGCCTTTACAATTTTATGCATGGTATGTCTGTATGTATGTTTGGTTTTTTATATTAATGGGTTTTTAATCGTTTTTAGTATTGGATTATTATTGTACGCTGTTTTTATGATTGCTATTTGCCGCCCCGAGTCTTTGGAGAGGGGCGCCATATAAATCCAATAAATAAATAAATAAAATAAATCAATCAATCAAGTCTGAGCAAACAGTCTTGGAGATATCAGGAAGCTTACAATAGTTAGAAAAATGCCCCAAAACAATTTGTAGGAAGAATGCCAAGAGCCAAGCAGACGTTTCTGAATTTCAAACACGAAGGCATAGGAATTAATATTGTTTTCCTGTAAAGTGCTGGCAGCATTGTTATTCTTTAAATAGGCTAGGGGAGTGGCTAATTAGCCCCAAACCTACTCTCGAGGAGATCTCCTCCTGAGGAACCACTCCTGCTTTTTGGCAGCTCTGCATGCCTGTGCATTAAGAATAGGCTCCTCCTCTTCTTCCTCATCACTGATGGGAAGTTTTGAGTATTCTGAAGGTCCTGGCTGAATCTCTACCTCTGGCACCAAGCTCTCTCCAGCATCCTCACTGTCCGACTTGGGTGTCAGCTGCACAGGCCACTGACTCATCACTACATCAGCCTCTTCTCTGGTGGGATCCGCTACTAGCTGCATGGGCTGCTTGCAGACCACAACAACCACAGTTTATTCAATAAACCAGGGATTTGTGTAATATGTAAACTCATCTAATAAAAAGACACGGAATGCCCGAACCAATGGCAACAGTTGCTTATCTTGGATAAGAGTGGTGGGTGGCAACTTAAAAACTTCACAGGCGGAACATTCAGGTCATGTGGCCTCTGGATTGATTTCGGTGGAAAAAGGATGAGATGAGGAAGTAGGTATGGATTGTAATAAAATAGAGAGAAGAAAAAAAAGAATGAAGACTAGGAATTAGACAAAAAAGGAGAGAGGGTAATGGAATGGCTCGGAGACAAGAGGGTTAATTATACAGCAGTCTTGATTGAGGTTTGTTGGAGATGCTTAATTTCCTGTATTAAGCACTGAGACAGACTAAAGTCAAATTCAAAATTTTTAGAGAATTCCTGAAAGCCTGACACTCAAACAAATCATCCACCAACAAGCACATATGAATAAACAATATCTACATACCATTCAAAATAGATAATCAAAAAGCTAAAAAGGATTGATATAAGCAGAGATAAACACCAACATTAATTCTAGACCAACAATCAAGGAGTAAACAATACCCCTATAAAGGAACTACCAACTCAGACAAACTGTAAGCAACAACCTAATAAAGGAACTGCCAAGAATACTTCCACCACCATTGATAGGGCAAGCAAACTCCACTCTCTTCTAATAATGTTACCTAATTGGATTGCCTTGTTATTGGAAGTCAATATCTGTGAATAAAATCATTTTATTAGCTTCTTGATCTTCAGGAGAGGCCAACAGAACATGAGCAGAAGAGCCTTATTTGAAGGCAGTGAGGAACTTAACTGGCATGTGGGAAAGAAGCCTATTTTAATGTATTTCTCATACTTTATCCCAAGCCAGGATCTGGGAATCATTTCACATGCAAAAATGTTGAAATTTCAAAAGATTTGACGATCTCACAAGATTGGGATGTTTATTAATTTATTAAAAACAATTGGGGGGTTCTGGGAATTATTTCCATATTTTATAAATTTTATTTATTATCATATAGGTATTATTTATCACACCTGGCACATCTTTAAACATTTTCTTGCATGGTTTCTTGTTGCATGTGTCTATTTTAAAGTAGATTACAGTGAATTCCATGCATCAGAGATGGGTTCCTTCTGGTTTGGACCGGTTCGCCCAAACTGGTAGTGACTAGCTGGTGATATTATGATGATGTCACAGAACCAGTTCAGTTGGTGCAAGTCTGTGGGCGCCACCAACTTTTTTTGCATTTTTTAAAAAACTTTTTTTCTTCTGAGTTTATGCAGAAGCTGAGTTTCTGGCACTGTACATGTGGTTGCCATCTTGTTTTTGACTTATTATCTTTTTTTGGATTTTTCGGCACTGCGTATGTGCGCCCCCAGGTGGCATGCCCACATGTTGCAGGAGGAAGTGAACCCACCCACGTCATGCATCCATTAGAGACTCAGAATCATCTCTCTTTTGATCAACATATTATTCCCTATGAACAGCAGTTGTATTTCAAGCAAGAACAGTATTAAAAATCATGGGATTTTTCTATTTTAAATGGTACATGCATTTCGGTCAAATGATTCATAATATGAAAATTAGTTTTGAACAAAAGAGATGGATTCTTTCAGCTATATTAGAAACTTGGTTTCAATATCTGCCTAATTGTTTTCAAAAAGTTACGCTATCCCCAAAATGACCACTTAATGTGGTATATTTATGCTTTGTCTTTACAGAGATTGTTCCTTGCTATACCACAAAAGTATCGCTTAGCATCCAGATATGAACAGCGGAATTTCTATAAACAGGAACTCTTTATAAATACTTACTTCTGCCAGATGAATTAGAAACATACAATAGCAACAAAAGCTCTTTTGGAGAAGAAAAGAATAAACTATCAATAGTAACAAAAGTTGACGCATAATGGAAGATTTAAATGACTGGGTGAGAGCATATGATAGTTGCAATCATAGTTAACCATGACTGCATTCACTTTGCAAAATGTTTCTGTTATGAAAAAAAAAGATATGATTATACTTATATACTTACATGAAAAAAGTAGAAAGCTTTAGGTTATAAGGCTTGTGTTGTAATCTTTTTTTTTTCAGATGAAACAATAAATATTCTGATTCTTTCCTATCCCATCATCAGGAATAGTCATTTGAGCCCTGCGATCCACCAGAGAATTTCAGACTCAAGGTGTAATTAACTGTGCTACTCTATGCATTTTTATTCAGTTTCTACTCTGCACAGTTCACTGCCTGGAAAGTAAACCTATTTCCTGGATTCATTACATCTACTGTACATTTCTTGCAGAAGAGACGGAGTAACGACTCGGACACCAGAGCTGGATTTAAACTTGGGTCATTTTTATTATAATAAATTTGCATAATTTATTAATTAAATTAGCATGAATTAGCATAAATTTGCATAAATCAACATACTCAACTATGACCCGGAAACAGTGGACCTGCAGGGTCAAACAAACACTTCCGGGGCGGAAATGACGTAAAAGGTCAACATTCCTGGGCAACTAAGGGCGTAGTCGATGCTGGTCCAGGTGAGGGACCTCTCCCTCACCTGAGACCCTGCCATGCACTCGCATGAGGGGGGTCCCGCCGGCTCACCCCTACCCTGGGACTTCAATAGCGGGACCCAAAGACAGGTTCCCCCCAAGTGCGCAGGTAGCACCCACCATGGTCTTGGAGAGAACCTGTCAATCATCCCCAAAGATGCCCAAGGGAGAACGCGCAGTTGCTGAACCACCACCCAGATTTCCGCCCCTAACCTGCCTACCCAATGACCAGAGGTAAGCCAATTAACCTAATTAAATGCAAGCACCCCCTAACCGCACATCCATCTCCCCAGTGTGGAATGGGCGAAAAAACAGCCCGGCCTAATGGGCGAGGCTGCAAAAAATTCCCATTCGGCCCCTGAAGGCGACCCACCAGGCACACTGCAAAATAGGGAAGGGCGGGTGGGTGTCTGCTCTTCAGCCAGGTCCGGGGCGAAAAGGCTTTCTTCCCGGCCTGCTGCCCTTAAATAGGGCCAGCAGGCCCCGCCCGGACCCAACGTCATGCCCACCACGTGGGCGAAGCATTCTCGGCCGAAATCTCGCCTCGCGAGATTTCGGCCGAGGACAAGATGGCGGCCGCCATCGGAAGGGTCCGAGTCTGCCCGGCCCTTCCGCAAAAGCGCCGTGGGGCCGGTAAGTCAGCCGGCGATAATCTTTCACCTTGGAGTTCGCAAGTGGTTGCAGGGATGGGTAATTGGATCTATACCACCTTGTGATACAGATCTGTCTGACACATAGTGATTAGCCCGAAAGTCACCAACTGATCTTCATGGAATGTAGACCTCAATCTAGATCACCCAACAACTTAATTACATTTTTAGATGGGAGGAAAGATTTGCAAATATATTTTACAGACTTTATTTTTCAGAGGTATTTTTACATAGTTTACAATGGTTGCCCAGGGATTGTTTAGGTAGCCTGAGAGGATATACATCAGTAATGGATTCTAAAACCTGTTGCTACTGGTTGTGCACACACCTGCGTGGGCACGTGATGCTTCTGCACATGCGCAGAAGTGTCCCAGATGGGTGGGTGGAGCCTGCTGCTTCTGCTACTGGTTCACAGAAGTGGGCAGAACAGGAAGATGGGTGGGTGGAGCCGGAAGCTACCGCATATATGCATGAACTTGATGATCAACACTGCAGTTATATTTCTGAAATGTTATGTTGTCCCAGTTCCTAAAATGCATTTCCCTCCTAGATTATTTTGAATGGTAATCTCAGACAAAGCTATGGCTTACTTTCTCAGTTGTGTAATGGCACATAAGAAAAAAATGAGATGATTGCTTAGTTAACTTTACGATAATTCTCCAAAATTTCTTTTTCCATTGTAACTTTGAAATATATGCTAACTTCTAGTAATTAGTAAAAAACTCTGTGCGTTTCACCTGCATAGTAATTTTTTCTATTTGTCATTGTTAATAAAGTTTGCCTATGAAGATATTAATAAATTTAGAGCTGATCTACATAAAATGAAAACATTGGCAATCTTTGAGATGGTAAGAATTTGTCTTGATAGGCACTCATTTGGAAAGATACCATAAAACTTTAGACATATAAAAAGAGATAGACATATTTCAGCAGTTCAAATCTAGAAGAATATTTAAGAACTATGCACTTTCATTAATATTTGGTAGCATTATTATTTGTTGGTCATTAAATGTTTTGATCTTGTGTATAAAACATAATTGTGTTTATTTTTATTTGAAATTTTACTTGTTTTGTAGTATGTCATTTTTTTTTGTTTAGTACACATTAAACTTGTAAAATAATTTTGTTTTGCATAATCCCCTTTTCCATTCAATAAATACTCTATATTGGTAATCCAATTAATCTGATGTACTGTACTTTCATTTGTGTACTGCGTGTGGTCAATTTTCATCCAGCCTCCTCTCTCTTCCTTTTGGAAAATTTGTTGAAAGAGTGGTTGTAGCTTCAAATGGCCCTGGGAGAAGCAAGTTATCTGGATCCCCTTCAGAATAGGATACTGAAATAGTATTGATCATGGTTGTTGATTATCTCAGATAGAACGTGGTTTGGGGTGGTGCACCCATTCTAAATCTCCTTGATCTCTCAATGGCCATGATGCCATAGATATAGTATTTTGGGTTGACTGGGTGGGATGGGAGGGAGGGCAAAGCATTATTCTAATTCCCTCAGGATTGATTTCAGTAGCTCTTGGTAAGATAGGTTTCAAAGGTCCAAGCTCTGGATCCAAACCAAAATCAGGATGTCACTAGCCACCTTACTTGTGGATCCCTCATCCTCAGGTCTCTCTATGCTCCTATGTAAGCATCCACACAGAGTTGATGAGTAAGATCATCCATTGACATATCATCAGTATCACTGTGCTGTCAATTAGTGCACAGGCCTCCAACTTTTTGGACACCAGGGACTGGTTCTGCAGAGAAAGGTTTTTCTGTGCCTGGAGGGTGGATGGTTTTGCATGCTGCCTACACCCCACAGATAGTCCAAAGCAAGTTGCTAAATAAGTAAGTGTATGTGCCAGATAATTTGCTCAGTGCTTCCTAAGCTGTTACATTTTGAAATTATGTATGGACTCTTGTTCCATGAAATCTTGAAGATAGATTCTGTTGCTAGACCAATCATGTCTTGAACATTGAATGGAAGATCAATTTCCTGATCATCTCTGGAGCAAAATGGATCTCTGGACTTAGAGAGCATGGTTCAGTCTTCACACCCTGCCTAAGTCCATTCACACATCATAATAAGCCATGGTGGTACAGTGGTCAGAGTGCAGTCCTTCAGATTGCTTCTGCTGGCTGCCTGCAATTTGGCAGTTGGAATCTCACCAGGCTCAAGGTTGACTCAGCCTCCCATCTTTCCGAGGTGGGTAAAATGAGGATCCAAATTGTTGGAGGCCATATGCTGGCTCTGTAAACAGCTTAGAGAGGGTTGTAAAGTATTGTGGTATATAAGCAGAGATGGGCAGCAGGCAGGACGGTTGGAACGCAGTTCCACCGGCAGAAATGAAGATGAGTGTGCAGCTCCAGCTGATCGGCAGCTGTCATTTCCTAGATTACTGGTCTCGGTTCGGCTCTCCTTTTTTTCTCTGCTGCTGCGTCTGGGCTCCTTGCTTTTTTCCTCTTTCCTCCTTCCTGGCCTCGGATAAATTTCCCTCTCTCCTGCCCAGCTCCCCTCCAGCATCGCCCCTCCAGTGTCTTGCACTGAGGTGCAAGCAGAAGGCATAGGTGGAAACGACGCTGGCAGCATTTATGCTTCTGGAAGCACCCATTCACCTGGCTACCTAGCCTGAGGCAGTGGGGTGACCCAGGAAGGAGAGTGAGGGAAACACGAAGCAAATTGTCACCCCAGCGAGTGACACTGGAAAGGTTGTAAGTCGAGGACTTAACAGTTCAGTTGAACCATGATGATCGTTCAAGCCACTCCCATCTGGTCACATGGCCGGTAAGCGACTCCTACCCTATCACATGTTAATTAAGTCACACCCACAAAATAATCCACACCCACAGTGTGGCAGTAAAAATTTTGGCTGCCCATTATTGTATATGAGTCTAAGTATTATTGCTATCATAAAAATATGGAATCATAGAATTTAGAGGGGACCATTTGGATAATCAAGTTCAACCATTCATTCACTGCAGAAATCCAAATGGTTCTTCTAGCTGTCTAGCTGTCTACATCCAATGAAGGGTCCCTTCTCCAATTTGAGCCACTCCGAATTTCCGGAGAGGGGCGTCATGCAAATCTAGTAAGTAAGTAAGTAAGTAAGTAAGTAAGTAAGTAAGTAAGTAAGTAAGTAAGTAAGTAAGTAAACAAATAAACTAACAAATAAATAAATAAATAAATTTGGATCTACCTTTAGTGCTTGATTGCAGGAAAGAAGCAATCACTTATAAATAAGCTCAAATTTTAAGAGGTAACTGAAAAAGTTAGTAGGTCTTAGTTGGCTCTAAATCAATCAAGTTTAAAAGAAAATATAATTATCTTTTCTTTCCTCTTGACCAGTGACATTTAAATGCCACCCAGAAGTGTATTTTTCACTGTTGCAGGGGGTTGGAGAAGAAGAGTATCAATTTATCATAAGATCTGACAGTTTTTCATATAATGTGATTTGTTACAAATGGACCTCTGGTACAAGATGCTAAGAGGCCACAAAAATATAAGTTTGCTTTGCTTCAACCGAACAGTTAACACAAGGTTCACAAGCAGAATCAGAATACACAAAGGAACAGTTTTTATTTTTTAATTGCATTACCTTAACTTTGTTTGACATCTGTTCCACAAATTCCACCTGTTTTCTTCCCCTTCATTAATCCTTACTTATCTTTCTTCTGTCAACTTGTGAATCTCCAGAAGGCTGTTTACAAAACTAATTTGCCACTAATTACAACATAGGGTTTTTTTTCTCTGAGTTTAAAAGATGAAGCTCAGGAAAAATCAGCATTGAAAGAGCAAAACAGTCAAGAATAGTAATACAAGTCAATGGGATTTTTACACGCATTCATGGGGTTAGGCCAGAATTAGCTAAAAAAATCCAATGCAATACTCCCATAACAACATCAAACCATTTATTTGAAACCAAGAAAAGGTTTATTTACTTATTTATTGCATTGATACAGCAAAATTGATAGATGATTTATCTTCCCACTGGTAAAAACCAACCCTTAACCTAAAATCCCTGGTCATATTGGTAAGGGAACCTGCTGCTAATTGCAGTGATGAAAAATGGTGGAATGTCTATTGTAAAACCAGAGCGTTAAGTCTGGCCTTTCCTAATAACAAATTGATACTGGGTGCCTGTATTTAAATCACAGGGTTTTGGTTGGCACTTTGAGATATAAATTTAATCCTTTCTCCACAAATACATATGCTGGGGACTATTTGTAAATTATACATTTCCATTTACTCCATCTAACCACTATGCTAGGAATTTTGCCTATACTGCAAATTTCAGGAAAATACATGGTGTCATTTCTTCATCACAATCTACAAGAGGTTTTTCATTTAGAAATACAGGTAGTCCTTGCCTTACAACAGTTCACTTAATGATAGTGTTGGACGAACCCAACAAAGTTCGGGTTCGGCACGTTTGGCCGAACTTTGCAGTGAAGTTCGGGTGAGTTTTCCGAACCCAAACCCGAACCTGAATTCAAACAGCAGCAGCGCCCCTCCTTTTCCGTAAATATAAACAAGGAGGTGGGGAATTCTCCACCTCCTTTTGCTTCCTTTTATTTTTACAGAAAAGGATGCTGTAGCAGTGCTGCAAGCAAAAGGAGGTGGGGAATCCCACGATGGGATTCCGGGGGCGGGGCTTTGACATCACGGAGATTCCTTCCTCCCTGTTTCGGCCAGCCAGGAAGGAGTCTCCGTGACGTCAAAGCCCCAACCCCGGAATCCCATCGTGGGATTCCCCACTCTCCTTCCGGGCGGTGAACGCCGAACGCCAAACTTTTTTAAAAGTTCGGGTTCGGCATGCTGAACACTGCAAAGTTCGGCACGAGCCCAAACTTTGCAACTTCAGTTCGCCCAACACTACTTAATGACCATTCAAAGTTACAACAGCACTGAAAAAAGGGACTTATGACCATTTTTCACAGTTACGACCATTGCAGCCTCTCCATGATCATGTGATAATAATTCAAATGCTTGACAATTGTTTCACTGTGTCTCAAGGTCATGTGGTCAATTTTTGCAATGTTCTGACATGCAATGGGGAAGCCAGATTTGCTTTACAACCAAGTTACTAGCTTAACAGCCGCAGTGATTCAATTAACAATTGCGGCAAGAAAGGTTGTAAAATGAGGCAAAACTCACATAAAAAAATGTCTCACTTAACATCAGAAATTTTGGGCTCAGCTGGGATTGTATATTGAGGCTTACCTGTATTTATTTGGTAGTAATTACCCTTCCTTCCTTCCTTCCTTCCTTCCTTCCTTCCTTCCTTCCTTCCTTCCTTCTTTCCTTCCCTCCTCTCTTCTTTTCTAGAATCGGAGAATCAGCAACTCCCATTTTAGCATTTTAGCATTTTTGATACAAGACAAAACAATTAGATAATACTTTATGCTTTGATTCATTATCAAAAGGGAAGCATTAATTTCATCATGGTGATTTCTGTCTGTTCTCAGACATTTAAGGTTTAGAGATGCAAAAATGAAGACCAGTTTCAATGTAAAATATTGGGATGTGCACTAATCAGTTATGGAAATGCCTGAATCTTTAAAATGCAGGTTCACAATGTAATTCTCTATTTGTCTTCATGGAAATAAATATGTGCATATTCCTTAATCTATATCATTTTCCTCTTGCCTTGTGGTATATGCCAACAGACTAAAAAATAACTGAGCAGAACTAATACATAAATATCAATACTTTAAAAGCGCATATTAATGCATATTATGCATCTAAAACATTTTTAGAACATCCTTCATTGAGACAGGATGTTACATCTCGGGCAATCGATCAAGATTTTTTTAAAAAAAACCCATGCCAAAGTCAAATTAGGAGGAATTTGATTATAACACCATAGGCATTCAAACTACATTTGGAGTTTATTTTGTAACCCTTGGGAAAAACTACACTTTTTTTTTGCTCTGGTATCTGTCTGAAATTCTATAAAAATCCCAACTTTTACTTATATAAGCCCTCTGGAGTGGTCGTGTCTTGGAAAGCGATATAAATCTTCTTAATAAATAAATGATAAATAAGATTCTTTTATTTGATTTTAATTCAAAGACAGAAATATGATTTGAAATACATATAACATTGCCAGAAATGCTTTAAATCAGCTAGGTTGTTTCTTGGTATCACAGGACTCTGGTTCACAGCTGTAGTAAGATCCTATGGAAAGACCCATTTAGTAGACAGAAAGCAGTTATGGTTAAGGAGAGCTCAAAGAGTTTTTACTTACCTTATAGTTATAAGGTAACAGGTTAGCAGTTCACAGTTCACAGCTTCAAATATGAGGAATTCAGAAGCAGTCTGGAGTCTGTGAAAGCAGTCTGGAGTAGTCTCCAATCGTCTCGGGCCAAAGAGAGTTGCAAAGCTTAATTCAGAAATCAGTCATAAGATCCACACATACGACCAGATGCTAGAAAGAGCAGAAGACCATAGAAACATGGTTGTGGAACAGGAGAATCCTTCTGGTCAAGAGGAGAAGATATGAAAATTGGTCTTATGTAGGCATGGCTTAATTAGAGGAATTGCTTCCTCGAGGAGTCATGTTCACCACTTCTGGCCTCCTTAACTCCTAGTGTACTCTTGAGTTTGACATCCTATTGGAATCTTCTTCTTCATTATCTGTGCCATCCTTTGGTTTATTATATCTGAGATGTCCTTCATCACCTTTTGGCTTCCCAGGTTGACAGTCCATGAATTCTCCTTTTTCAGCATCTGAATCAGAGTTAGAAGATGCCATAATACCCATGTGCCCTCTGAAGCACCTTTGAAGCTACAGGGTTTATTCTGTGCTTTTCATCTATATTTCAGGGAACTGAGATTGTGAAGCAAGTGCGAGTGACATGTAAGCAAGAATTTTGAAGCAGTGGTAATATTTTTGTCCATGGAAGACAAAAACCTTTTTCTAAATTTTTATCCTGATATAGGTATATTCTGTCTTGCTACCATAGTTTTTCAATGAAGAGCTATTAGGAGCACAATCAGAAATCAGTAAACATCCAGAGATCAAAAATCAGGAAGGGACCAAATGCAAACAGAAGCCAAATAAATAATAAATGAAAAGAGCAACTTGAGATTCTGAGTGCAGGAATAGCCAGAATGTCAAAAACAAGAATATTGAATCCCTGTAATGCAGCTATGCCTTTGAGAGCTATGTACACCGATTCATTAAGAATCTTTCAAATTCCACATCCTATTTGTTTTTAATTTTGAGTAAATATCACATTTCAGTATGTAGATTTTTTGAGATGTTAACTAATTTTTGAAAAGAAGGAGAGAAACCTGAAGTGCCAATCCCATATAGAAATCATCAGTAAATAAAAGAATAAGATCAAAGCTTTCCATTGGTCAAGCATGTATCTTAACTTTTTCACATTTCACATTCAGTTATTATTTTGATAACTTTTGCACTTGCATTGGTATTTTTCACTGAACACGTTTCCCTTTGATATTGGAAGGAAACAAGCGCTGTTGAAAACTCTAAAGCTGACCTGTCATTAGAGTTGTCATTTCAGCTAGATGGTGTGGCCTGAATGGTTAATGTCTTATTATTCTATTTCATGTTGCTTATGAATCATCCTAAAACATTTTGAAAAACAAAAAAAGAGTGTGCATGGGTCAGACAGATCATTTTTAATTTAATTGCTCTTGTTACAGCTGACTAGTCTCAGAGGAAGGAATGTTCTTTATCATTTTAGTGTTGAGAAGGAAAATGTGTATAATTGAGTTCTGCCACTACCTTGTTTGGAGCGTCGGCTCTAGTAATTAATTTGTCTTTGGAACCATTAATTGCCTTAAGGCAACAGTCATACATTTAGATTCTTTACAATCCTTGGCATCCTGTTCATGCCAAATAAGATTAATATATTTCTACTCCTACTAAGTCAAGATATTGTTGGGATGAGTTATGGCTGATGAGAATCCATCATTCCACCTTCTAACTGGAGGAGAAGGGAGAAAAAAATAGAAAAAGCAGCAGTGGCAACCACAAGGTCTTCCCAAAATATAAATAAAATTACATTTTTATTTGAACTTGCAAGCATTATTTCAATGTATACTGCTCAAAAAAATAAAGGGAACACTTAAACAACAGATTATAATGCCAAGTAAATCAAACTTCTGTGAAATCAAACTGTCCACTTAGGAAGCAACATTGATTGACAAACAATTTCATTTTGTTGTCAGCACTTTCAACTTTGTACAGAACAAAGTACAGTATTTAATGAGAATATTTCATTCATTCAGCTCTAGAATGTGTTATTTGAGTGTTCCCTTTATTTTTTTGAGCAGTGTATAACACCTGCCTTACTCTTTCAATCCGTACCCCCATATCAGTTGATATTATACATGGAAACTATTGTCTTGAGCCTCCAGGTGAAGATTGGAGACAGGTAACTTGGATTTACATTAATTAAATGAATATTGGTTTCCGTACAGCATTTGCCTGGCATGCTTCAATCATGTGGACATTTTTCAAAATACAAGTCCCAATCTTAGTATGATACTTGATTTTGGCATCACCCTTTGAGCCGTCTCTTTTGAATACCCCTGACACAGGGGTGAAATGCTCATGGTTTGCTCATGCCTGTAGGTTGCTAGAGAGCCAATCGCAAAGGGAGTGCAAGGCTTTGTCCACTGACCTGGTTCTTCCTTTTTTATTCTTGCCCAAATAATGTCTGAGGGGCTTGGTTCCCTCTCTCTTTTATGTAGTGTGAAATAGACCAGGGGTCTCCAACCGCCGGTCCGCGGACCGGGACCGGGCCGTTGGGGGTTTTCAGCCGGTCCGCGGCGCCAGGGCCCCCTCGGCCTTTCCGCGCTGCCCACCGCCCGCCCGATTTGCCCCCTCTGCTCCTCTGCCACCTCCTGCCTTTCACCGCAGCTCCTCCCGCACCCGGAACGCACGCCCTGCCCGCCTCACATTTGCCGAGAGGACTTTCGCCCCGGGCTCTCAGCAAGGGGGCTGCATGAGAGGCGGGGCCGGCGGAAGGTGATATTCAATGTCGGGGGCGCACGGGCGGTTTTGCGCGCGCTCCCTATCTCCCTGCTAGCCCACTCGGAATACTGTATTCAAAATAAGAAAAGCCTTCGCTGGCAAAGGCTTTTCTTATTTTGAATACGTATTCCGAGTGGGCTAGCAGGGAGATAGGGAGCGCGCGCAAAACCGCCCGTGCGCCCCCGACATTGAATATCACCTTCCGCCGGCCCCGCCTCTCATGCAAACCCCCTTGCTGAGAGCCCGGGGCGAAAGTCCTCTCGGCAAATGTGAGGCGGGCAGGGCGTGCGCGCGTCACCGCTGAGAAGAACGGAGAGAGAACGAGAGTGAGTGAAAGCAACAGACAGCAAGATAGAGAGAAAGTGAGAAAGAGAGAGTGAGAGAAAGGGGGGGAGAGAAAGAGATAGCAAGAGAGAGAGAACAAGAGAGAGAAAGAGCGTGAGAAACAAAACAAGAGAGAAAGAGTGAGAGAGAGAGAAAGCAAAAGAGACAGAAAGAAAACAAGAGAGAGAAAGTGAGAAGAAGAGAGAGAAAGAGGGGGAGAGAGAGAGAAAGAGAGAGGGGGGGGGAGAGAGAAAGAGAGGGAGAAAGAGAGGGAAAGGGGGGAGAGATAGCAAGAGAGGGAGAGAGAAAGAGAGAGGGAAAGGGGGAGAGAGGGGGGAGAGAAAGAGGAGATAAAGGAAGAGGAGAGAGAGAAAGGAAGAGAAAGAAAGAAAGAGGGATAGAAAGAGAGAGAGAGTGAGAGATGCTCAGTGAGCCTTTCTTTGAAGTTGCCTTTCTTTCTTTCTTTCTTTCTTTCTCTTTCTTTCTTTCTTGCTCTTTTTCTTTCTCTCTTTTACCTTTCCTTCCTCTATTTCTTTTCTTTCTCCTTCCTACCTTCTTCCCTCCCTCCCTCCAGTCCTTCCTCTCTTACTCTCCCCTTTCATAAGTTTCCTTGCTTCCTTCCTCTGTTCCTGTCCCTTCCCTCTTTCCTTCTTTCTTCCTTCCTTCCTTCCTTTCCTCCCTTCCTTTCCTCCCTCCATTTCTTGCTTTCCTTTTCCTTCCTCCCTTCTTTCCTCCCTCATTCTCTTCTTTCACTCCTTCCTCTCTTACTCTCCCCTTTCACACCTTTCTTTGCTTCTTTGCACCCTTCTTCTGTTCCTGTACCTTCCCTCTTTCCTTCCTTCCTTCCCACCCTCCGTCCATTCATTCACCCATTCCTCTCTTGATCGCCCCTTTTACGGCGCCGCTGACAGCTAGCTCCCCCCCCCCACCGGGCCATGGAAAACTGGTCTAGCTGAAAGCCGGTCCCTGGTGCAAAAAAGGTTGGGGACCTCTGAAATAGACCACCAAAGCTGGTTTTGAAGCTCTTCCAATAACATGTCCTTGTCTTCTCCTGCTCTTCATCTTATTCTGAACTATCTGTCAGTATTCTTCTTCATTGTTGCTTTAATTTGTTCTTTCTGGGCTCTTGACTATTACACCTGCTTTCTCAGTCACAGCCCGCACTCCTTCCCTCACCTACCCTCTTGTTTCTTTGGTGTTTTGGAAAGCCTGGAAAAGATATTGAAAAGTTCCAGGAAGGAATGGAAGCTATGACTGAGAAAGAGGGTATGACATTCAAAAGAACCCAGAAAGAACAAATTGAAGCAACTGTGAAGAAGAACTCTTGTCAGGCAGTTCTGAATATTTTCAGTTTCTTTTTTGGTATTTCAACTTTTTCTCATGCCATCTTTGACTATATTCTCCACTGAGCAACAACAGGACAGTAGTTAACGGGTAGCAAATAGCCATAGTAGCAATATATTAGTAACGACGACCATCCTGAAATAGAATTATTATTTTCTTCTGTTCAGTTATCTCCTATTCTAGGAGATTGCTAAGACAAGTCCCTTTGGTTTTCTTGGCAAGGTTTTTCAGAAACTGTTACCTTAATTGTTAGTATACTGTATATAACTATGTTTGGTGTTGCAATACAGGAGCTAACAAATGTCAGTTTAAAACTGTACCTTTAAGAAACATTTGCTGGTTGCCCATAAGAGGGAGCCAATGCCGTTTGCAGCAGAGGCAGAGTAACGACATCGACACAAAGAGATGGATTTAATTAAAATGGGTCATTTTTATTATTTAAATTTGCATAATTTATTCATTAAATTAGCATAAATTTAAATAAACCCTAACAAGGACCCGCAGGGTCAAACAATTACTTCCGGGGCGGAAAATGACATCAGAAAAACTTCCAGGGCAACTAATGGGCATAATTCCATGCTGATCCAGGTGAAGGGCCCCGCCCTCACCTGGATCCCAGCCATACACCTGCATGTAGGAGGTCTCGCTGTCTAACCCCTACAAGGGGATAGAGATGGGCGGGACCCAAAGACGGGTTCCCACCAAATGGTCAGATCGAGCTAAAGGCACCATGACCTTTGGAGAGAACCTGTCAATCATCCCCAAAGATGCCCAATGGAAAACACGCAGTTGCTAAACACCACCCAGTTTTCTGCCCCTAACCTGCCTACCTAAATGACCAAAGGTAAGCCAATTAGCCTAAACAGGGGGCGAAGCACCCACTAACCACCTATCTGTCACCACAGTGTGGAATAGGCGAAAAAACGGTCACAGAAAATACTGAGACTGCCAAAAATTCCTATTCGGCCCCCCTAAGGGAGAGGGGCGGCATACAAATATAAATAAATAAATAAGTAAGTAAGTAAGTAAGTAAGTAAGTAAGTAAATAAGTAAATAAGTAAATAAGTAAATAAGTAAATAAGTAAATAAGTAAATAAGTAAATAAGTAAATAAGTAAATAAGTAAATAAGTAAATAAGTAAATAAGTAAATAAGTAAATAAGTAAATAAGTAAATAAATAAATAAATAAATAAATAAATAAATAAATAAATAAATAAATAAATAAATAAATAAATAAATAAATAAATAAATAAATAAATAAATAAATAAGGGCGACCCACAGTGGCACACTGGAAGATAGGGAGGGTGGGTGGGTGTTCGCTGCTCATCGTTGTCAGGGCGAAAAGGAGGCCCAAAGCCTGCACAGCCCCTTTTATAGGGCTGGCAGGCTCCGCCCCCGATGACATCATCAGCCTCGGCCGATGCACCCAAAATGGCCGGGATCTCGCGAAATCTCGCGAGATCCTGGCATACAAAATGGCAGCTGTGCCGAGGGCTGTGTCTCCCTAGCCCTGCAGCAAATCCGGGCCGGGGGGTGAGTCACTGGCCATGCATTCTCTTGGGGGGAGTTCTTTACTAGAGATATTTGTATTTGCTGTGTGCTATATTTTTGCTGTGTGCATTAACCTGATTTGTAAACCATTGTTAGGCATATGTGTATGATATTTGGACTGTGTAACTAGTATTGCTTATATGCCTATCTGTAAATAATAATATTTTTCTATTTTGTACTAAGTCTGATTCATTCACTGACTGATCCACATTGCTACATTAACTCTGCTTAAAGTTTGTTGAAGGTTTACTACCTAGACATTCTAACAATAATGAAACAATTTATAAACTGTAAACATGAAAATAAAGAAGATAAAAAAATCAAGTTGAACTGCAAATAAAAACTAGAATAAAACTCAACCAAAATTTAAATGGTTGTGGAAATGCACACGGGCATCCATAGAAGGCCCTGCAAAAGAGACAAATGACCAACTTGCTTCATGACATCATTGTGAAAATGATGTAAATGATGTATTTAATTCATAGAAACATAGAAGTCTGACGGCAGAAAAAGACCTCATGGTCCATCTAGTCTGCCCTTATACTATTTTCTGTATTTTATCTTAGGATGGATATATGTTTATCCCAGGCATGTTTAAATTCAGTTACTGTGGATTTATCTACCACGTCTGCTGGAAGTTTGTTCCAAGGATCTACTACTCTTTCAGTAAAATAATATTTTCTCATGTTGCTTTTGATCTTTCCCCCAACTAACTTCAGATTGTGTCCCCTTGTTCTTGTGTTCACTTTCCTATTAAAAACACTTCCCTCCTGGACCTTGTTTAACCCTTTAATATATTTAAATGTTTCGATAATGTCCCTCCTTTTCCTTCTGTCCTCCAGACTATACAGATTGAGTTCATTAAGTCTTTCCTGATACATTTTATGCTTAAGACCTTCCACCATTCTTGTAGCCCGTCTTTGGACCCTTTCAATTTTATCAATATCTTTTTGTAGGTGAGGTCTCCAGAACTGAACACAGTATTCCAAATGCGGTCTCACCAGCATTCTATATAGCGGGATCATAATCTCCCTCTTCCTGCTTGTTATACCTCTAGCTATGCAGCCAAGCATCCTACTTGCTTTCCCTACCGCCTGACTGCACTGTTCACCCATTTTGAGACTGTCAGAAATCACTACCCCTAAATCCTTTTCTTTTGAAGTATTTGCTAACACAGAACTGCCAATACAATACTCAGATTGAGGATTCCTTTTCCCCAAGTGCATTATTTTACATTTGGAAACATTAAACTGCAGTTTCCATTGCTTTGACCATTTATCTAGTAAAGCTAAATCATTTACCATATTACAGACGCCTCCAGGAATATCAACCCTATTGCACACTTTAGAGTCATCGGCAAATAGGCAAACCTTCCCTACCAAACCTTCCCCTATGTCACTCACAAACATATTAAAAAGAATAGGACCCAGAACAGACCCTTGTGGCACACCGCTTGTAACCTGACTCTGCTCAGAATACTCGCCATTAACAATAACTCTCTGATGTCTACGCTTCAGCCAGCTGCAAATCCATTGAACTATCCAGGGATTAAGTCCAATCTTCACTAATTTATCTATCAGCTCTTTATGTGGAACCGTATCAAAGGCTTTGCTGAAGTCCAGGTAGGCAATATCCACGGCACCACCTTCATCCAACACCTTTGTGACATAGTCAAAGAAATCAATGAGATTAGTCTGACATGATTTGCCTTCAGTAAAGCCATGCTGATTTGGGTCCAATAAGTTATTGTTTTTTAGGTGATGATTTATCCTCTTTTTGAGTAGAGTCTCCATCATTTTAACTACAACTGATGTCAAGCTAACTGGCCTGTAGTTACCAGCTTCTTCTCTACTGCCCTTCTTGTGAGTAGGCACAACACTGGCCATTCTCCAATCCTCAGGAACTTCTCCTGTTAACAAGGATTGGTTAAACAAATCAGTCAGGGGGGTAGTAATGACAGAACTGAGTTCTTTAAGAACTCTGGGGTGGATGCCATCTGGACCCATTGCCTTATTTATCTTTAATCGTTCAAGTTCTTCTAAGACATCGGCTTCTAAGATCACTGGAGCTGAATCTGTACAGCTGGAAGCAATGCTATATCCCTCTATAGTATTATTTTGTAAGGTGTCTTTTGAGAAAACTGAACAGAAGTAGCTATTGAAATTCATATAATTTATATAATTTATATGGTGATGCAATGATACATGCAATGGAAGTTTTATGAAATTGTGCCTTCTACTGAATAGTTTAGTTTTAGTTTAGTTTAGTTTAGTTTTATTGGATTTATATGCCGCCCCTCTCCGAAAACTCGGGGTGGCTAACAGCAATCATAAACAGTATACAATAATAATCCAATACTAAAAGCGAATTAAAAACCCCTTAATATAAAAAACCAAACATACATACAAACATACCATATATACAATTGTAAAGGCCTAGGGCAGCGGTCCCCAAACTACGGCCCGCGGGCCGGATGCGGCCCGCTGAGGTCATTTACCCGGCCCGTGGCAGCGTACGAGATTTTACCATCTATAATATACTAAGTTCCGAATGTCATCTCCACTCTGCTGCCGAGCGTCTGGCGGCGGCAAGGAAGAGGAAAGCCAGGAGGGCGGGGAGGAAAGCACCCTATGGCAGAGCAGCAACAGTTCCTCTGAGAAAGAAATTGGCCAATTGCTTTCCTCCCCGCCCCCTGGCTTTCCGCCTCCTCCTCCTCCAGACGCTCATCTACAGACCGTCTTTGTCCCTCCAGTGCGGCTTTTTTGCTTTTTTTTTTTTTTTTGCACCGGTGAGGTTTGCGCGCGCTTGGGCACTTTTGGCGTGTGGGGGGTCTGCTGCGGAGAGGGAGAGAGAGAGAGAAAGAGGGAGACATAGAAAGGGAGTGTGAGAGAGAAATAACGCAAGAAAGAGAGGGAGAGAGAGAGCGGGAGAGTGCTGCTTTTTTGCTTCTTCGCTGCCCGCGGGGAGCCTGGAAGCCCTGCAAGAGCGTCTGGAGGGGGCAGTAAACAAGACCGGCTCTTCCCGCGGGCAGCGAAGAAGCAAAAAAGCAGCACTCTCCCGCTCTCTCTCCCTCACCGGTGCAAAAAAAAACGCAAAAAAAACGAACGGAGGCGGCGGCGGCGAGCTCAAGGAACCAAGAGCCGGTCTTTCTCCGCGCTGAATTGTTGCAGCTTCTGAGGCCGCCTCCGCCTCCAGGCGAAGGGATCTCCTCGGTGGGCGGCCTCGGTCCGAAAAGGACCGGCTGTTGGTCCCTTGGCGGAGGCAGAGGCGGCCTCAGAGGCAATTGTTGCAGCCTCTGAGGCCGCCTCTGCCTCCGCCAAGGGGCCAACAGCCGGTCCTTTTCGGACCGAGGCCGCCCACCGAGGAGATCCCTTCGCCTGGAGGCGGATGCGGCCTCAGAAGCTGCAACAATTCAGCGCGGAGAAAGACCGGCTCTTGGTTCCTTGAGCTCGCCGCCGCCGCCTCTGTTCGGGCGAAGGGATCTCCTTGGTGGGCGGCGGCGGCTGCAGCTTCAAGAGACCAACAGCCGGTCCTCGTTGAGCTGAGCTTCCTTTGGCTTCCTTCGAGGCGGCAGGTGAGCTTTGCAGTTTTGCCTCGAAGAAAGCCAAAGGAAGCTCAGTTTGGGGGCGGGCCTGAAGCCACCGCCGCCGCCTACTCTGCCCCGCACTTAGTCTGCACCGGGCAGCTCTGGCGGGCGCGGGGCAGCAGGGCAAGCCGCGAAGGTGGCGCAGCCAAACGTGGGTCGAGCGGGAGGGCACTGAGCAGTTGCGTGGGGTGGCGGTGGGGCGGTTGGCTGCAAGGCACTGGCGCCGGCGGCAGCTTGATGTGTTGCAGGACGCCGCACATTGCTGGCGCTGCGCTGGGCATGGGGCTGGCACCTCTGTCCCGGCCCAGCCAGTGGGCCAGTGCCAGTCCGTGCCCATGCCCAGCGCAGCGCCAGCAATGTACTGCGACCCGACGTTGGTGCCACTGTCTTGGAGCTTCTGCTTGCAGCCGACTGGCTCGCGGCGCGTTGCAGGGCAGAAAAAAAAAGAAGAGAGGAAGGAAGAGAGAAGAAAAGGAGAGAGAGAGAAGGAAAGCATGAGAGAGAGGGAGAGAAAACAAGTGAGAGGGGGAGGGAATGTGAGAGAGAGAAAGAGAAAAATGAGAAAATGATGGAGGGAAAGAACGAGGGAGAGGGAAACAAAACAAATGAGACAGAAGGAAAAAAAGGGAGAGGGAAGAGAAGTGGGAAGGAGGGAGGGAGGGAAAGAAGAAGAAATGGAGGGAACAAGGAAGGAAGGAAGAATGAAATGAATTGAGGGGTGGAGGAAGGAAGGACTTTTGGGGGGGGGCGGTGTAAATTTTTTAAAAAAATTCTCTCAACATACATTCAAACAATACAATGTACCATCTAATTTTCCCTGAATAAAATGCAGTATTTTGTCAGTAACTAATATCAATCATCAAAAAAGTTGCAAAAGTTTTTTTTTCTAATGTTGTGATCCAGGTACATACTTTTCTTTTAATTAAATTCCCTCCTTAATGTTCCTTCTAAAAGTACAACACCAATTATATTTCTAACTTAACCATTATGCCAAAGTGCTTTCTTCTTTCTTTATATATTTTTCTATAAATATTTTTCTATATTTTTCTATAAACCAAGAAAACCTTGTATAACCAATCAGATGTTAACAAAAGAAAATTAAAAACAAAACATAAACATATATGAATCTCAGACTTCTTTCCCCCCCCAAATAGTACGTTCCCATTTTGTCTTTTACATTAAAATAAGGTATGTGCAGTGTGCATAGGGATTTGTTCATAGTTTTTTTTATAGTCCGGCCCTCCAACAGTCTGAGGGACAGTGAACTGGCCCCCTGTGTAAAAAGTTTGGGGACCCCTGGCCTAGGGGGAGAAGGAATCTTAATTCCCCCATGCCTGGCGGCAGAGGTGGGTTTTAAGTAGCTTGCGAAAGGCAAGGAGGGTGGGGGCAATTCTAATCTCTGGGGGGAGTTGGTTCCAGAGGGCTGGGGCCGCCACAGAGAAGGCTCTTCCCCTAGGTCCCACCAAGCGGCATTGTTTAGTTGACGGGACCTGGAGAAGACCCACTCTGTGGGACCTAACTGGTCGACAGAACAATACAAACAGAAATTTTTAAAGTTACTGTAAAATTCATCAACCTTTGATTTCATTCCACAGGGCAGTTATCTCCATGAACAAGGCTTGCTTCCATGTTTCACCAACAAGCACCTAGTATTGTGTCACAGATAACAAGGCTACTGAAAATAGTGGGTGTTTTAGATGACTGAACCCCTGATTTAAGATAGTTTCATCATGAACTACCTGAAATTTGCGTAGGAGACCAACATTCTGAAGGTGGTTCCATAATTGACTTTTGAACCATGTATTTCCATTGCATCTGAAACAAAACTGAGGTAAAGGAAGTGTTGGCTTGAGGAACTGAAATGGTAGCATCTTAAGGAAAAAGTCCTGCCTGAAACCTCATTGCAATCATTGTCGTGAATGACTAGCACGTATATGCAGTGATGGCCTCCTATGGGAACGGTCAGGAACACAGTTCTTGTTGTGTTTGTTTAAATAAAAAGGAGAAATTTACTGATTGATTAAGACGCGGCTAAATGTAAGTTGCCGCCAAAGTTAAACGGTTGTCAGTTAGAAAAGCCCGCGCTTTAGAAATAGTATAAATAGGGCAACTTGTCTTCATTGAATAAACGTGTTATGATTCAACTGAAGTCTCCGGTGCCGTGATTTAACAGTGGCGACTCCGGTAGCAAAATTTGGAGCTCCACCCCAGAGCACCCAATTTGCAATGAAAGATGTTGAAACAAAATGAATAAGCCATGCCCACAGCGTGGTATTAAAAAATTTGGTAGCCCATCACTGCATATATGCCAGGGGAACCTTTATCTTTACCTTTTAAACTTAGTTTAATATTATAAACAAATCTCTACAAAATTTTCAGTATACTATCACTTACTAATCAGTGTTAACTTTTTTTTTTTTTTGCTGCAGAATTGTTCTATTATGGCACATTTCTTCAAAAGACTCAGCTGGCGATATTTGCATTTAATCGTTGTCATCATGGCTACTAAAAATTAGCAAGAGTTTACAGTCACATTTTATTTGTGTTTCTACAAGCTGCTGCATCTGCTGTTCTTATTTTCATTTGAAGAAGAGGAAGAAAAATAATACTGAACTTATTAATGGGAAGATGATACAGCAATGATGATGTATCTTGGTAACAAGTAGACCAAGTTGCTTCGTGGAGACTCTTCCTTTTTTTTAAATAGGAAAGTGAACACAAGAACAAGGGGACAAAATCTGAAGTTAGTTGGGGGAAAGATCAAAAGCAACATGAGAAAATATTATTTTACTGAAAGAGTAGTAGATCCTTGGAACAAAATTCCAGCAGACGTGGTTGATAAATATCCACAGTAACTGAATTTAAACATGCCTGGGATAAACATATATCCATCCTAAGATAAAATACAGAAAATAGTATAAGGGCAGACTAGATGGATCATGAGGTCTTTTTCTGCCATCAGTCTTCTATGTTTCTATGTATCAATGTTTCCTTGAGATTTGTTTATAGAAATAGAAAAAAGCACAATAAAAATGATGTCTTGGCTCTGTTCATTTTAATAAACATATCCATGTATTATTGACCTAATAAAATCTTCTTTTGAAAAAATACTTGTGCATGATTTTTTAGAATTCTTGAAATTTACGTTTCCATTCTATCAGCAAAATTATTCCTTGCTATGTTTTTGAAAAGCAAATTGCATACAGCAGACTAGTTAAAGAACTAGAATATCTTAAATCTTCAAAGGAAAAAGAACAATAGTTCTTATTGTTTATTATTAAATGTGATTACTCCGAATGTGGTTCGGTGGATTATTTTCTATATTGTGCTTAAGTCTGCATGCTTACAAAAAAAGAAGAAAAATAGCTGAGTTTAGAAACCATTTAAAATGAAATATGACATGAATATGAATTCCAGTTTGTAAATTTAGCTTTGTAGCTGAAATGCTGAGTCTCCTGTGAATTTAGCTCTTTTTGCCTACAAACATTTTTACCTCAGTGGCTGAGCTTGTAGATCGAAAGGTCAGCAGTTCAGCGGTTCGAATCCCTAGTGCCATGTGTGGGTGAGGTCCTGTTACTTGTCCCAGCTTCTGCCAACATAGCAGTTTAAAAAAACACGTAAAAATACAAGTAGAAAAATAGGGACCACCTTTGGTGGATAGGTAACAGTGCTCTATGTGCCTTTGGCATTTAGTCATATCCGGCACAAGACCATAGAGACGTCTTCAGACAATGCTGGTTCTTCAGCTTAGAAATAGAGATGAGCAATGCCCCCTAGAGTCAGGAACAACTGGCACATATGTGTGAAGGGAACCTTTACCATTACCTCTTAATTAAAATATACTTGTAATCTAGAATGGAATAGAATTCTTGTGTGATTAGACACACAAGGAATTTGTCTTTGGTGCATATGCTCTCAGTGTACATAAAAGAAAAGATAATCAACTTAAAAACATGTAAAAATACACCTACAGAATAAAAAGCACTGATGGAATGTCAATTTTAAGACAAGAAATGGGGTAAAGGAAGAGTGAGGGAGAATGCAGGAGAGATATTTTTTGAAGCAAACCTGGGATAAGAATTGAATTTTCCAAAATCACTTCAAGAATAGAAAGTTCTCAATACTTTGAAGTTATAGAACCAAAAGAAAGCCTTATAACCTCAATTGCTGTTTGTAAAGCAAATCAAGGTATTTACCATAAGTAAAATCAATTTACTGTCTTTTGGATTCTTTAAATGTAGTTGAAGAGCTTATTGGAGGAAAAGTTGAACAGATCAAAAAAAGGAAATTTTGTAGAGATGAATTTTAACCTAGCAAATCTCTTTATATAAAAGCTATCATGCTCTATCTTTGATGGAGAAAGACTAGCTGACTTGAAAACCAGAGGATTACAAGGAACATATTCCAAATGTTTGAAGAGTTCTGTGTCTAATTTAGGAACAGCAACCCAATGTCCTTCAGCAGTTGGGCTCCATCTGTCCTAAACACACAACCCAAGGAATTGTGAAAACCAATTTCCAAAACATCTGGATGTCACCATCCTACTTATCCTAATTTCTAATGCAAATACTTCCTGCCAGAGAACTACTGAATACATGAAAACACCCACTCGACTGCCAAGTCATGGTAAGGAGCTAACCCATTTTAGGTTAAATTGACCATGACAGGATCTCAGTAGAATTAATCCATTTTGGAAGCTTTCCCACATGGGACTTGTTATAATACTTTTTCTTTAGCCTATAAATAAAAGATTAGCCATAGCAATAGCATTTTGACTTACAGTGCTTTACAGCCCTCTCTAAGTGGTTTACAGAGAGTAAGCATATTGCCCACTTCTGATCAGCAGAAGTAGCTTGCAGTACTGCACTCTAACCACGGCACCACCTCTTATAGGGTTGTAAAAGGGAATGTATTATTTAGTGTGGTTTTGGCATGATTTGGCCTGGCTTGAATTTATTTAAGTTGCTAAAGAATACTTCTTGGGGCTTCAATTAATCCATGGAACAGGCTATTGATCCATTTATCCTGCTTTAGAGAGGCTGTTTTATCCAAACTCCTGAATTCTGCACATTCAGTTCAGAGATCCTATAAGAACCCTAATTCAATACATCTCAAAGGCATCTGATTTGGAAAGTTGCTTTATATGAAAGTGTCATTTGTTCATTCATGGTGCTTATAATCAAAATTAATGGAGACCTGAAGAAGGTTCCATCTGTTCTGAGATTATGAAGGGGCTTAATGAGAACGAATAAATTGGTGCTGAAACTTGGTAAGATAGAGATACTGTTGATTGGAGAATCTATATCCCTACTACAGTACTTCACTTCCAGATTCTCTTTGAATAAAGTATGATAGTATTTTACTGAAAATTATGTTTTTGAGTTTGCTGGGATTTTCCTAAACTGTGCTTTAAATTTCCTGGTGATAACTAGCTCACAACACGCCTTCCACCATCTGCATGTGTATAGGAAGGCTACAGAGACAGAACTTAGCTTTTAAAGCATATTCTTTATAGTAGCCATATGCAGTCATTTGGACCTGGGGTTGTGCTCAGAAGATAATTCACTTAGACGTTTTTCAAAAATATGTTTAGCTTATTGTGTGGAACAAGCTGAATGGAACATATGGACTCATTTCATTGTATTTACAAGTACAATTTCTTGAGAGCTTCAGGACTCTTTTAAGGAATTATCTACTACTTGATCAGCTGGCTTTAACACTTAAATCATTTTAAATGACACTGAAACTGCCATGATCTAAATCTAAATGCTAAATCTGCTTATGTTAATAATGCATCTTAGATATGCAAATCGCATGTGAAAGCATTATATACGAGTCTTAGATTTAGCTCAGTGTAGGTAATCCTCATTTAATGAACACTTACTGACCATTCAATCATGAGAGCATTGAATGAGTGATATTAATGATAGGTCCCTGTGGTTGTGGGCATCTCAGCACACTGCAGTCATGTGATTACAATTTAGGGACTTGGCATTTATGACATCACAGTGTCCCCATGGACTTGTGGTTGTTATTTGTGATCTTCAGTGCTGGCTTTTGACAACCAAAGTCAATGGGGAAAAGAGCGGAAAGTGACAAATGGTGAGCATGTGATGTCACACTCAAAAATGGTGCAGGATTTCCTTAATGATGGTAATCAGACAGGCCGGAATAGTCACATGAACATTGTGCTTTATGACCATGTCACTTAGCAATGGAGACTTCAATATGAATTACTATCATTAAGCTCATGTTACCTGTATCAGAGTCAATATAACCAGCAGAAGGAAGAGATGATCACATTTGGACAAAAAGTCCTCGGAAAGGGATGGCATACAAATCCAATAAACAAACAAGCAAACAAATAAATAAAAAAGGAATGGAATTTGTTTGTTAGTAATTGACAAATGAATATAACATTAACAAAGTTGGAAGGGAACTTGTAAGTCATATAGTCCAACTCCCTGTTCAAGCAAGAGACCCTACACCATTTCTGATGAATGGCAGTCCAATCTACTCTTAAAAGTCTCAAGTGTTGCCTCTCAAAGGCAAGCCGTTCCAGTGGTTGATTGTTCTCACTGTCAGAAAGTTCCTCCTTATTTATAGGTTGAATCTCTCCTTGATCAGTTTCCATCCCTTATTATTTGTCTGGCCTTCAGGTGCTTTGGAGACTAGCTTTACCCCCTCCTCTCTGTGGAAGCCCCTCAAATATTGGAAGACTTCCTCCTCCTCCTCCTTCCTCTTCCTCCTCTTTTCTTCTTCTTCTTCTTTTTCTTCTTCTTCTCCTCCTCCTCCTCCTTCTTCTTCTTCTCCCCCCCCCATGATGGCCTCTGGGGCTTCTGAAGACCCTGTTTGAATCCTTGTCTCTGTCACCAAGTCTTGTCCTCACTGTCCGACTCTGGTGCCAGCTGCACAGGTCACTGGTGAATCATCACACCAGCCTCCTTGATGTCTGAATCATCTACCAGCGGCACAGGCCACTGGCGGAGCCACAACATGTTCGAACAACTGCACCACCTTGGCTCTATATATCAAAATGGTACTGAAATCCAAACATGGGATCTTTGTGCTGATTGCGCTGTATCTATGTAATCTGCCCTTCTCTCTTTGCAATCTTGATTTATTTCCACTCCAGTTTTTAGGGGCTGTTGCAGAGACCCTTGTAAACAAAGAGGTGGAGACCTGGGTCATGGGTAACAGAAAGTAAATACTGCACTTTTCCTTCATGTAGAAAGTCTGTTGAAGTTTATTCCCCCGCCCAGACTCTTTAACACTTAGGTATGGGACAATCCACAAAACAGGTTTACTGATGTCTCAGCAGTCCAAATCAAAAATTTAGAGTGGCACTCAAGATAAAATGTTAAACTAAGAAGGTCAATGGGTCTGGCAGTACCAGTTTGAAACTTGTTCTTCTTGCACCAATGGTTTCAATAAGTCTCCCAGTCTTGGCTGTGGACATATACAGGTGAAACTCAAAAAATTAGAATATCATGCAAACGTTCATTTATTTCAGTAATGAAACTTAATATATGAGAGATACTCAGAACATTCAAGGCAAGATAGTTCAAGCCGTGATTTGTCATAATTGGGATGATTATGGGGTACAGCTCATGAAATCCCCAAATCTCTCACCACAGAAAAGTAGAAAATTTCATGCAATCAGTAAAACAAGGATTGTACAATAAACAATACCGTACTTCTGAAAAGTATAAGCATGCATATACACTTCATTTTGGCCCCCTTTGCAGCAATTATTGCTTCAATATAGCGTGGCATGAATGCAGGAGTGGGCTACTAGCCGGAATGCTAAATTGCGCTCACCGCCGCAGCTGATAAGTGCTTGCGGGGCCAGCAGAATTTTGCTTCTGCACCTGTGGAGGTCACAAAATTGCACATAGAGCCGCAGATGCGCCCATGTTTCAGCAAGGTTTTGTTTGCTCCCGCACATGCCAAAACACGGGTGCACCTGCAGTTCCGTGCACAATTTTGCAACCTCCACAGGTGCAGAAGCAAAATTGAGCTGACCCTGCAAGCATTTATGAGCTTCGGCGGCGAGCACAGTTTAGTGTTCTGGCTAGTAGCCCACCGCTGCATGGATGCTATCAGCCTATGGCACTGCTGGATGCTTCAATAGTGACTTTC